>NC_133534.1:90763636-91065736 GCF_048544455.1 Silene latifolia
TAGTCATTAACTCCTCGAGTGGCCTTGAGATATAGTTACCCAACGTGGGTGGACAATTCCTGTATGCCCTATCTATCCTATTGCACAATACAACTCACCATGACCTAGTAAATGCCCTTTTGGCCTCCTTTCACGGCACGACCTAGGACAAAAACCAAAGTCACTCGGAAACTGCACTTGCTCATATAATAGTCTCCAGTCAAAAGAATCTAAGCATTAGAACATCTTAGAGATCCCCGCCACGATCAGGCGTCTATAATTGAACTTAAGGACTCTCTAAATGGTCACTGTCCAGCAAAGTGTCACACACTCTGCCTATCTAATCGACTAGTCATCACGTATGACCTTATGGTGTTGACCAACCATCAATCGACTTACAATATAGTCACTCCGAGACGTCACCTCATTAAGTGACTAGGGACAAAATACAATGTTTATCTTATTCACTTGAATAGTGTTCAACATTATCTCCACAGCTTATTCAGATAAACAAGGTATTAAAATTTAGCCACACTAAATAAAATCATCATAAAAGAATGAATACGAAAACAATGAATGTGATTATCATATATATAATAAAATATACACTATCCAATTATTACATATCCATAATCTAAAGAAAATCTGGTACTCGTCTCAATCCCATAGCGACGACATGACCATCATGCTTAGCCTTTGATAAAGGCTTGGTTAAAGGATCAGCAATATTATCATCTGTCCCAACCTTACAAATGTCAATTTCCTTCCTTTCCACATAATCTCTAATTACATGGTATTTCCTTTCAATGTGTCTAGATTTGTTACTAGACTTGGGCTCTTTGGCTTGAAAAATAGCTCCACTATTATCGCAAAATAGAGTGATAGGATCTTTGGCGGAATGGACTACTCCTAGCCCCTCCAAGAATTGCCTAATCCAAACAGCTTCCTTCGCAGCCTCAGACGCTGCAAGGTACTCAGCCTCTGTTGTAGAATCCGCAGTAATGCTTTGGTTGAAGCTCTTCCAGCAAACAGCTCCTCCATTTAGCATAAACACATAGCCGGATTGGGATTTCATGTCATCCCGATCGGTTTGGAAACTTGCGTCCGTGTAACCTCTTACACGCAACTCAGTTTCTCCTCCAAACACTAAGAACAAATCCTTAGTCCTTCTCAAGTACTTAAGGATGTTCTTTACGGCTATTTAGTGACTCTCAACAGGCTTGGCTTGATAACGACTTGTGGGGCTCAAGGCATACGCAACGTCGGGACGAGTGCAAATCATAGCATGCATGATAGACCTAACAGCAGAAGTATAAGGGACGGTCTTCATGTGTTCAATTTCCTTAGGGGTGGAGGGAGACTGTGACATGCTGAAAGTAATCCCTTGGCCTATAGGTATAAATCCTCTCTTGGAGTCTTTCATATTGAACCGGTCAAGAACTTTGTCAATATAAGCTTCTTGACTCAATGCTAGTATCCTCTTGGACCTATCCATATAGATCCGGATACCAAAGATTCGTTGTGCCTCTCCCAAGTCCTTCATTTGGAAGTGTTTCCCTAGCCACTTCTTAACGAAAGTGAGTGATGGAACATCATTCCCAATGAGCAATATGTCATCCACATATAGGACAAGGAATGCAATCTTACTCCCACTAAACTTCATGTATAAACACGGTTCTTCCACACTTCTAGTGAAACCATATTGTTTAATAACATGATCAAAGCGATGATTCCAACTCCTATATGCTTGCTTAAGACCATAAATGGACTTGTTGAGCTTACACACCTTCTTAGGGTTAGATGTATCCACAAAACCTTCAGGTTGTATCATGTACACCTCTTCTTCTAGAATCCCATTCAAGAAGGCGGTTTTGACATCCATTTGCCAAATCTCATAATCATGAAATGCGGCAACCACTAAGATTATCCTAATGGACCTAAGCATAGCGACTGGAGCGAAGGTTTCGTCATAGTGTAAACCATGAACTTGGGTGAAACCTTTTACCACCAATCTAGCTTTGTAAACATCCACATGTTTATCCACGCCGAGCATAATTTTATATATCCATTTACACTGGAGGGGTTTCACTCCCTCAGGTAAATCCACCAAGTCCCATACTTGGTTCTCGTACATGGAATCCGTTTCGGATCGCATGGCTTCTTGCCAAAGCGAGGAGTCGGGACTAGACATGGCCGATTTGTAGGTAGTGGGTTCATCACTTTCAAAAAGTAACAAAACACCTTCTTCTTCGATGTTACCATGGTAGCGATCAGGTGGATTAGAAAACCTACTTGACTTTCTAGGAATAATTACCGTTTCAGAGGAAGAGGGAATGCTATCCTCCACGTTCTCCTCTACCTCATTCTCGGTTTGTGGCTCTCGAACTTCTTCAAGTTCAAATTTTCTCCCACTCTGTCTCCTAGAAATAAACTCCAGTTCTAGGAAGACAGCATCACGAGCCACAAACACTTTGTTCTCGTGTTTATTTTAGAAGTAATAGCCACGTGTTTCCCATGGATATCCTACAAAAAGACATTTGTCAGACCTGCGTGCAAGCGGAGGCCGAGATCATGAGATTGAGAGAACTTGCTACAGTCAATGGAGTATGGGCCGACGATGATGAAGATGAATACCTCACCGAACACTACCTAGTTAAAGTTAGTGAGGAAATAGTCCAAAACAGTGAGGACCAAGATGTAGACCATCTTACTCGTTCAGGGCGTCCATACCAAAATGTTTCTCAAAATGGTCCCATAGCAAATGGTCCAATCACCAATACCAACGTTGTCACGCCGAGTGATAACGAAGATACCTCTACTGACCATTTGCTAAAGCAACTACATAAGAGAAAGGCTGATCTTTCAGTCTGGCAAATAGTTGCAAGCTCGTTCCCATATCACCATGCTTTATTGCAAGCCTTGGCCAAACTAAATATGGCACATAACTCCACGCCTGATGACGTGGTCAACTTGGTCTTCTAAGAATCACCTAAGCTACGTAACCCTGTTACTTTCTCGGATGAAGATTTACAACCTTTTGGCGCTAATCACAACTTGGCTCTTTACATCACTGTCATTTGCTTGAAGAAGAATGTGCCAATGACTTTGGTAGATGATGGCTCGGCAGTCAACGTCATACCATTAAAAACGGCATACAAATTAGGCATGAAAGAGTCGGATTGGACCCCGACCAACCAAGGTGTTCGCGCATATGATGGTACACGACGAAAAGTGGTAGGACTAGTTAACCTTACCATAGCCACATGGCCGATTGAACAAAGGTTAACTTCCAAATAGTGGACATTGAAGCATCCTTTAATATACTTCTGGGAAGACCTTGGATTCACGCTTCCAAACCGGTAACATCCACCCTCCACCATAAAATCAATATCCCACTAGATGGTAAAGTGGTGACGATCACTTCGTCACCCATCAAAGCGCTAATAGAAAAGAAGTCAAGTAACCAAGTACTCGTGGATCTAGTGCATGAACTTGGGGGCTTCCATAGCATAAACGTCATAGAAAGCGAGTTGGCACCCTTGTACTTCAATCCCTACTCCAATTTAGTGGTCAACCACATACTCAAATCTCAGGGATACTTCCCAGGAATGCCTTTGAATCCTATCCGAAGAAACACCTTTGCACCCTACAAAGAAGGCAACTCACAAAGGATACAACTAGGACTAGGATACAAACCCACCAAGGAGGAAGCCCTAGAAATGCTCACTCAATTCCAAAACCGCAAGAATGCGTGAATCCAAAAGCGGCCCTACCTCCCTACCCAAAACGGATACTTCATTAGAGAAGGGAGTCAAGAACTCTTCCATGGGTTTCCCGAGCCTTGGCACTACATAGGAAAGCAACTGGTTGGAATCGAGATCTTTCACGATTGCTACTTTATTCCCACAAAAACGGTTCCTACCGTAAAAACTCGTCAAGCACCTTGTTTAGGCGAACAAGTTGTTAGCTTACTGTTTAGGGAAGATCAATTTATTAGAGCCACGCAGGATGAGACCATTACCATGATACTTCAAGATGATCACTTCAACCCTACCGCATTGATCACAGAAACTAGCTCGAATCAACAGAAAGGATGGAGAAAGTCGATCAAGTGGACAAACAACCATAGAAGACTCTTCAAGCTCACCACTAGAGAAGGAGAGATGCTCAAAGGAGAACCAGAAGACGTTGAATTCGAGTTCGAGTCAGAGTCGGAGTCTAGAGAAGTCCCTAGAGAGTCTCCTCCTGTCATCACTCCCACTCCCCTTGTTTCTCCTAGCTTAGCATCAAATAGTAACAGTAGTTCGGGAAATGTCCCAACAACTGTCCCTTTACCGCCAATGACTACCGAATAGATGGCTTCTTTGTTTCAACTTTTCTCAAATTTTAATATAAATAAATTAGGTTCTGCTTACTCTTTGTGTTATTCTGAATGCAATTCTATTTACGATAATAATGAGGATGACCCAGACCCAGACTCAATCGAAATACCTCCCTACATAGCCAAAGAAATACTACAAGAGGGGGAAGGGGGACCAGTTATAGAAAACACTGAACCCATCAACGTAGAACTGAACTAGGACCCCAAGAACTTAGAATAGGGACGACCTTGAGCCCCGCCGAGAGGGCCAGTTTTATAGACCTCCTACATGAGTTCAAAGATGTCTTCGCTTGGTCCTACAAAGACATGCCAGGGATCGACAGGGATATCAAAGAGCACAGAATCCTGATTAAACCAGGTTTCAGACCCGTAAAACAGAAGCTTCATCGAATGAGGACAGAATGGGCTCTTAAGATCAAAGAAAAAGTCGATAAGCAATTCAAAGCCGGGTTCATCAAAGTCTCCGAGTATTCAGACTGGGTAGCCAACATAGTACCCGTACCCAAAAAGGATGGGAGAATCCGTGTTTGTGTTGATTACAGAGACTTAAACAAAGCAAGTCCCAAGGATGACTTTCCTCTACCACATATCGATATATTGGTGGATAATACAGCGGATCACGCATTGCTATCCTTCATGGACGGATATGCAGGATATAACCAAATAAAGATGGCCATAGAAGATATGCACAAGACCACCTTCGTAACTCAATGGGGTACCTATTGCCACACGGTTATGCCGTTTCGGTTAATCAATGCTGGAGCTACATATCAACACACCGCAACTACACTTTTACATGACATGATGCATAAAGAAGTTGAGGTATACGTAGATGATATGATTGTCAAGTCCAAAGATAGATAGGGGAACATTGCGAACCTTCGCAAGTTCTTCTCTAGATTACGAAAGTACAACATGAGGCTCAATCCTCATAAATGTGCATTTGGAGTAACATCCGGCAAACTCCTAGGGTATGTTGTTAGCCAACGAGGTATAGAAATAGACCCTTCCAAGATCAAAGCTCTAATCGAAATGCCGCAACCTCAAACAAAGAAGGAAATTAGAGGATTCTTGGGTAAGGTGTCGTACATAAGTCGATTCATATCGAAACTCACCATGATCTGTGAACCTATCTTCAAAAAGCAAAAGAAAACGGATCACACCATGTGGGATGATGACTGTCAAAAGGCATTTGACCGAATCAAGGAGATACTAGCCAAACCACCAGTGCTCATGCCACCCCAACGAGATCAACCTCATGGTTTATATCTCACGGTGACTGAAACAGCCATGGGAACTATGCTGGCCCAAACAGTAGGAAAAGTAGAAAGGGCTATCTACTACCTTAGTAAGAAGTTCTTGGAGTATGAGTGCAAATACACACCACATGAGAAGACATGCCTCGCTCATGTGTGGGCAACGAAGAAGCTACGCCATTACATGTTTAGCTACTCCGTCAAAATATACTCTAAAATGGATCCTGTCAAGTACCTCTTCGAGAAACCCGTTCTCAACGGACGCCTAGCAAGATGGACTTTGATGCTCTCAGACTTCGATCTCAAGTATGTACCTCTGAAGGTTATAAAAGGGGGCGCCGTCGCCGAGTTCTTCGCAGAAAATCCCATCAATGATGCACAAACAATAGACACCTAGTCGTTTCCGGATGAGGAAAAACTCCAAACATATGTAGACTCCTGGGACCTCTATTTTGATGGACCATCGAACTTAAGAGGATTCGGAATAGGAGTGTTGCTCATTTCTCCTGAAGGCGAGAATACACCACTCTATGTCAAACTCGACTTCGAGGTGATAAATAATGCGGCAGAATATGAGGCTTGCCTCATTGGACTACAAGCGGCAGTAGGTTTAGGCATCAAGAATCTTCGGGTACATGGAGATTCATCTTTGATCATCAACCAAATTACGGGATCTTGGAAAATTCGAAGTGAAAGCCTAGCACAGTATCAAGCCAGGATACACCAAGTTGCCCAATTCTTCGATCAAGTAACCTACCTACACCTACCTCGAGAAGAGAATTAATTTGCAGATGCTCTTGCAAAACTTGCATATTTGATTAATATGCTGGATAACATGGTAGAAATGCCTTTATGCATCGAACGACAAACAGAACCGGCTTATGTGCACCAAATTACATAAGAAGAGGAAGAAGAAAACCTAGAGGAACCTTAGTTCCAAGGGATCCTGAACTTCAAACTCAACGGCACCTATCCACTGGATATGGACAAGAGGGGACAACGTGCTATACGCCTACTAGCTTCCCAATACGTCCTCATGCAAGGAGAAATATATAAAAGAACGCCTCTTGGCGTAATCCTGCATTGCCTTGATCATTCACAGGCACAGAATGTGATGGAAGAAGTCCATGATTGAGAATATGGCCCTCACATGAGTGGACCAATGATGGCAAAGAAAATCACGCGTTTGGGATATTATTGGCCCACAATGGAATCCGATTGCATCAAGTATGTCAGACATTGTCATAACTGCCAAATCTTCGGGAATGTGCAACATGTCCCTCCTTCATTACTCTACACCATGACATCTCCTTGGCCATTTTCCGCCTGGGGGATCGACATCATCGGAAAGATCACCCCAGCTGGAACAGAAGGTCACTGTTTCATTTTGGTGGCTATCGACTATTTCACCAAATGTGTAGAAACGGCTTCTTATACTAGTCTCACAGCCAAGAACGTGGCAAAATTCATACAAACCAATATCATCTGTTGATACGGTTGCCCACATGAGATCATTAGTGATAATGGATCCCATTTCCAGGCTGAGACTGAACAATTGCTAGGCAAGTACAAGATCAAGCATCACCATTCCTCGCCATATAGACCACAAACTAATAGTGCAGTAGACGCATCAAACAAAAACGTTGTCACAATCCTCAAGAAAATGATTGACAACTATCGAGATTGGCCAAACAAGATACCATTTGCCTTATGGGGATATCGCACATCTGTTAGGACACCCACTAGGGACACCCCTTTGTATTTGACCTACGGCATGAAAGCCGTGAAACCAGTCGAGTTCGAAATACAATCTTTGCGTATTTTACTCGAAAGTTAAATCCCAGAAGTCGATTGGAAGAGGGATAGGTATGAAGAACTCTGATGTGACCATAATTAGCGCATATTTAGCCCCCGAATTAGCCTTGTTCCCATGATTTTTAGTGCATATTTGGGTCATTTTTTGTCTTTAGTTCTTTGTTTTGCATATTCTTTGAGATTTTGATCCCTTGGTAGGAAAGGAGTGCAAATCTTGCATTTTCATGGCAAAGCGAGACTAAATTGATCGAATTCAATGACCAAGCATCAAGGAGAGACAAGATTAGAAGGCCTTTGTACATATTATAGTAGATGAGCAATGTTGAGAAAGGATCCTTGAGTCCCCAAGGAATTTATGAAGAAAAGAAGAAGAAATGTTGCTGAGGCACAATCCGTGCGGATTGTCTACAATCTGGCCGTCCTCCACATGCACAATCTGTGCGGTTTCATCCCAAGACGCTCGGGTTTGCCATCACCAGAATCCGTCCGGATTCCTCCAAAACCGCCCGTGTTCCACCGCCAGAATCCGCCCGTCCCGACTCCAAAACGCACGGATTCCTGTACAGCGCAATTTCGTCTTCTCCAAGCTACAAAGAAAGAAGCCATTCTTTCGAAAAATACCGACTCCTCCCTGCTCAATCTAAAAAGTGTAATTACTAGTTTAGCCCTTAGTTAACCCTAATGCATCCCCCTAATTTCCACTATAAATACCCCATTAGTCTAATTAGAAGAGCATGTTCTTCTTATCAATAATTAGAGTAGTTAATATCAATCAAATATCTCTTTAGTATTGTAATCAACAATTAATCAAGTTCTAATACAAGTTTTATTTCCTTAATCTCTCTTTTGTTCATCCTTTATTTTGGGTAATTGAAGATTATTTGGGTTATTATTGGGAGATTTACAACCTCTCAATCAAGCATCAAGTAATTCTTTTATCTTTGCTTTATTATTGGAATCATTAGTAGGTATAATTCTCTTAATCCCTCTTTAATTATTGTTAATTACTTTCATTTATTCATCATGTTTCCTTTTGTTGGTATGATTGACAACCTTGCTAGCATGATCAACAAGATAATAAGTGAGTAGTGACCTAGCTAGGGTTAATGGGTGATTAGGGGAAACCAACATGGGGAATGATTCATGCTTAATTTAATATGCTTTCATGGTTTATTTGCTTCCTTGTTTTGATCTCAACTCATGCACATGTTATGTTTGATGAAATGCTAAGCCTATGAATCCTTGCATTTACCACCATCTCCTATCTTTTCAATGAGACTTGTAAGACATAACCCAACTCGAGTCTCATTAGACTATGCATGTTGTTGAGTAGGGAAGACTAAGTCGACTTGTAGGTGTTGTACAATCTAATCGATTCGGCTCCGGGACCCAAACTTTCCTACGGTTGTAAGATATAACCCAACTCAATCCATCATAACAATAATTGCTTGCTTATAATTTGAGAACATGTTTGTATGATCAATTCCCATGAATCCCCTATGACCCCATGACACCCTAGTGCTTTTTATCAATTGTTTACAACCCTTTTAATTCATCTTGCTTGTTTATTTCCATTGTTATTTTAGTTTAGCGACCTTCCAAATCAACCCAATTTGTGACACCCCTAAGACACCACTAGTTGTAATAGAAATCTCATTTCAATACCCGTCCCTTGGGATCCGACCTTTACTTGCCTCTTTACTAATTGTAGAGTTGTTTGTGAAGCTATAAATTGTGTTTTGATTCGGACGTGACCCAACGACCACATCTATTTATTTGTGAACACGAAACGAACCGATCAAAAATGGCGCCGTTGCCGGGGTTGGTGTTTACTTGATTTAGATTTTCTTTTATTGTTATTAGTTGTGTCTTTCTTCGCCTTGGGGAAGTAAAACTCCTCAAGGTTTGTTCTAATTATTTTCAAGTTGTTTGATATTTTGCATGTCTAGAAGGTCACAAGGTGATTTGTTACCTTTTGGCCGTGAAATTGAAAGAACCTTGACGAACAATAGGAGATTTGCTAGGAGGAATTTGAGAGGTATTAGTGAGGTTGTTCAACCAACTATTGAGTTCACCAACCCTTTTGCAAGAGAAGGGGAGGAGAACCCATTACAAAATACCCCACAAAATCAACCTACAATGCCTAAATTTTCGTCACATTTCATACCCACCGAGGAGAACCTACCTAATGGTACTCCCACACCACAACATCTAACCGGAAATTTTATTGCCAAATCCGCCTTTATCCAATTAGTCGAAAGGAGCCAATTTGGGGGGATGCCTAGTGAAAACCCTCATTCTCATATGGAAACCTTTTGCGACTATTGTGATGCGATTTCTCAAACCGGTGTGACTCAAGACCAAATTTGATGGGTCTTATTTCCTTTTTCTCTAATCGGCACTGCGAAACAATGGTTGAAGGGCCTTGACAAGGCCACTCTCGGAATATATTCTTGGAAGAAGTTTGCTCTAGCTTTCTACAAAAAGTTCTACCCACCGGAAAAGACTAACATGCTAAGAGTTCAAATTACGGGTTTTAAGCAAAGGGATGAAGAATCTTTGTATGAAGCTTGGGAGCGGTTTAAGGGAATTTGTCGCTCATGTCCTCACCATGGACTTAGCGAATGGTTCTTGGTACAAAAATTTTGGAACGGTTTATATGAAGATTCAAGGAACATTCTCAACATGGGATCAAATGGAATGTTCACCGAAGTTGATGACAATCAAACATGGAACATGATTGAGGAAATGGCGGTCCATAACTCACAATATAGTAGACCTCGCAAGGCTACTAGAGGAGGAAGGCATGAAGTGGACTCCGTTACACAATTGGGTGCTTAACTTAGTGCTCACATTGACACAATCAATTTGAAGTTTGAACAAGATATGGCTAAACTTGAAGAAGCGTCAAAATCACCAAAGCATCATGTTAATGCCATGACGGCATCCTCATCAATCCCAAGTGGGATATGTAAGAATTGTGGAACTTTGGGACATGACCAAAGTGAATGTAGGGGAACAAATGAACAAGTGAATGCTTTCCAAGCATACAAGAGTGGTACCCCTTATTCTAACTATTACAATGAAAACACCAAGTTTCACCCAAATCTCTCATACAAAAGCCAAAATGTTCAAAATCCTCAAACAACTTACACTCCACCTCCCATGAGAAACCAAAATCAAAGACCCTTTTACAACCAAAACCAAGGTTACCAAAATCAAAATCCATACAATCATCAAAATGACCAAGGTTTTGATGTTCAAAAAGCGGTCCTCCAAAAGCAAAAGAATCAACAAGAGTTTTTCACTCAAATGCAAAAAGATAGTCAAGCAAAGGAAACCACCATCAACAACATTCTAGCTCACACCAAGATGTTTGAAACACAATTGACTCAACTAGCATCTTCAAGCTCACAAAGACAAAAGGGGCAATTACCACCTCAAAGTAATCCCCCAAGACATGAAACGGTTAGTGCCATACACTTAAGAAGTGGTACAAGGTATGAAGCACCGAAGAAGCAAGTTGAGGATGAAGTTGTGGAAGCTAGTGATAAGGAAGAAATTGTGCAAAACTCCAAAGATGGAGAATCATCAAAAGAAGAAATTTTCAAAGAGAAATGAAGACAAGGTCAAGGAGAAGGAGCCCATTGTGATTAGACTTCCTTTTCCAAGTCGTCAATCCAAGCCCAAATTTGATGACCAACTTGGAAAGTTTATGGAAATTGTGAAGAATTTGGAAGTCTCAATTCCCTTCACGGAATTAATCAATCACGTGCCGGCCTATGCGAAATACATGAAAGACATCCTCACAAAGAAGAAGTCGATCCGGAAACTTGAGACTATCGCCTTCACTAAGGTGAGTAGTGCAATACTTCAAGGGAGTTCACCTCCAAAACTAAAGGATCCGGGAAGCTTCTCAATACCGTGTACCATTGGCGACACCACGATAAACAAAGCCTTATGTGATCTAGGGGCTAGTGTGAGTGTTATGCCGTACTCGGTAAGTAAAAGGTTGGGGATGGGAGAGCTTAAATGCGCCAATATCACACTCCAAATGGCCGATAGATCGACGAAGACACCATTAGGGATATGGGAAGATGTCCCCGTGCGAATTGGGAATTTTTTCATCTCGGTGGACTTTGTCATTGTTGATATGGAGGAAGACTCCAACATTCCAATCATTCTTGGAAGACCTTTCTTACACACCGCGGGTGCGGTAATTGATGTAAAACATGGTGAGCTCACTCTAGAAGTGGGAGATGAGAGTATAACTTTTAATCTTGACAAGACTATGAGAGCTCCCCGTTTACATGAACCGTGTTTTATGATCGCTCATTATAGTCGGAAGGATGAAAGGAAGGAGTCGGAACTCCAATGGAAGAAGAAAATTGAAGATGCTCCATTCAAAGAGCAAGTGAATTGTGACAAGGAGAGCTTGCAAAGCTCACCAAAATCAAACAAAGAAGAATAAGATGGCCTCATTGGCCAAGAAAAGGAAATGGGAAAGTTGTCACCATCAAATCAAGAGATTTTCAATGATCAACTTAATGAAGTTTGTGGTCTTTGGGACGACGAATTTGAAGGGATTTTTAATCCCTACATTGGTAATGCCATCGATCAAGACCGACAACAAGGGCCAAGGTCTATTGAAGACCTCTACCATGATAATGAGCAAGCTTTTGATTACTTTTTCAAGGTGTTGAGCAACATCAACAACACCTTGGACATGCCCCCTTGACATCTCATCAAGAATGAGAGTTTGGTGGAGTCCTCCCTAAACCACCATTTGTAAATATTTCTAACTTTCTAACTTGCATTTCAATTCTTGTATTGCATTTTTGTTATTTTTGGATTTTTATACTTTGATCAAGATAATTGTCATGTTTGAGAGAAGTTAGGGATGGATTAATAATTTCAATTGATGTTTAGTGCTTTAGCTTAGTGTGGGGATGACAATTGCCTAGGCTATCCATGCCTTAGTAGTGCCCCCCACAATGAAGAACACAAGATATGAAGAAGAATGGAAGAATGGCAAGGGATATGCATTGTACACGGATGGAAGTGAATCCGGGTACAAAGGGGTCGAATCCGAGCGGATTCAGGAGAATCCGCCCGTTTTCAAGAAATCCGAGCGTGTTGGGTAGAAGACGCACGTCCTGAATTGAGCCGAAATTTTCAAATTTTTGACTGTCAGCAAATCCGAGCGTCTTACATATTAATCCGCCCGTCTTTGAAAATCCGCCCGTCTTGTAGAGAAGACGCCCGTCTTCTAAGCTGAGGAAAACAAGAAAAATTCCTGGACTGAAATCCGTCCGTCTTCAGGAGAATCCGCCCGTCCCGTGTCTGCGAATCCGAGCGTCTTCACTGAAAGACGGCCGTCTTTAGGCGAGTTTTTCCCAACCCAGAAAAGGTAGAATCCGCCCGTCTTGAGCAGAAACCGCATGGATTGTCCCTGCAGTTCGAATTTTTCGGGTTTATAAAACCCCTCCCACATTCATTTCTTCATTCCTTCATTCATAACACTACTCAAAACCCTCATCCTCTCCATCACAAAAACAAAATTCCTCAACTACATTCACCAAAACCAAATCAAAACATCCTTTTAATAACAAATCAATCACTCCTTTTTCAATAAAAATCAAAACCAAGCACAAAATCTTCAACCTTTGAGTCGATTTTTTGAATTCATAAAGGCAAAGCCTTTCATCTTTAAATCGATTTGGATGCACTAGAAATTGAATATTTTTCACTCTTTCTTGGTTAATTCATCAATGGCAATAACTAAGGGACCAACAAAGACAACAAAGGCAAAGGCACCAAAGGCAAAGACACTTTCACAAAGGCAAAAGACTCTTCAAGCGAAGAAAGCATTGGCTATGTTGGTAGCAAACCCAAACATGGAAGTGCAACAACAACAACAACCTCCCATGGGTGCAACAACATCTACTACTCCGGAAATTGATCAACTTGCAAACTATCCGAAGGTAACTTTCATTTCCAAAACCCATAGGGACACTTTTGCTAAGTTTGCTAGAAAATCATTTCAATCCACCAAGTTTATATGTGAAGATACCTTAGAAAAATTGGGTGTTCTTGAGCAAACTAGAGCCTTTTTCAAAGCCATGGGGTTGGAGAAATTGTTTGAATCAAAAGATTTGACATACCCCTCCCTTACCTTAGAATTTTTGAGTTCTTTGAAAGTTAACAAGGTTGAGACTATGGAGAACCTCGAGTTTCGTCTAGCTAATGTTTGTAGACGCATCCCCTTTAGGGAATTGGGTAAAGCTTTGGGTCTTAATGATGAACCGAGTTATTTTAAGAATGTTGGCAAATATGACCCCGATCCTCTTTGGGAGGCAATTTCCGGAAGGAAATTTGAAGACTTTCATGCGAGTCGTGCTCTTTTAGTCCACCATCCGGGCATAAGAGAATGGCACAAGGTCGTAGGGAGCACCATCAATGCAAGAAAAGACACCAATCATTTCACCAAACTCGATTTTGTTCTTCTTGAGTCGGCTTTGAACATCGGAAGAGTACACACCAAGCCTTTCAACTTTCTAAGGCTATTGGTGGATAGATGGCTCAACATTGATTGTGGGAAGAAAGGCACTACCGTTATTGTGAATGGAGGCTTAGTCACTATCCTAGCTAAATACTTTGATCCTAACTTCAACAAAGATAACAAGTATGAGGCGAAAGAAGGTGGTCATCTTGTTGATTTTCATACTATGATACACAAGTAAAAGTGGGTTGCCCATAACCCTCTTGACACCAAGTATGGATGGCTCACTAGTGAGGCTAGCTCTTTCACTTTGCCTTCAAAGATTTGTCGATTGAGTGTCCACCGGACCAATTATCTACTTCCCCTTTCAAAAGAGGCCGGGTATATTATCCAACAACAAAAGGGTGAACTTGAAATACCCTCCTCTTCCATTGTCACACCACCTTACCCTTTTGAGTATCAAGAGTTCAAGCCGGAAGGAATTGAAGCAAGAAATGATTACTTGACTCTTCTCATGCAAGCAATGCACAAGCAAGCCTTTGAGGATCGGAAAAATGCTTACTTGGATCAATATCCACCCCTCCTACACTTAGCTAGGGAAGGACTACTTGACCCATCATGTCCTTTGCCTAGTTGGGCGGATAAGGAAGTCCTATTTCCGAGTGCATCTAGGGTTGTTCCGGGTGACAATGAGGTCGTTGGTAATGAAGAAGTTGATGATAACATTGATGAAGAAGCTAGTGAAGAAGGAGAAGAGGATGATGGGGAAAATGAAGAAGAAGGTGAAGAAGCAAGTGAAGAGGGAAGTGGCAATGAGACCACTTCTAATGAGGATAATGATGATAGTGATGATATGATGGAAGGTTAGCAAGCTTTGGAGGCTCCTACCCTCTCAAGGCTTGTCTATTTCTCTCTTTGTTCTATTTATTTATTTTTCTTGATCATTGTTGGAGTAGTCCTAGCACCATTGAGGACTCACACCTCGGTACTTTTTGAGGTGTTCTCATTTTATTGTTCCCACTTTCAAAATCCAAAATGACAAATTAGTTTCATGCACTGCATAGTGTGTGCATGAACTACACCCATCCTTGGACATTAGCAATAGTGTCTAACTCGGTTTGGGGAAGTTAATGCATACACAACGGGAGGTAATCTAAATTCTCCTCTCCGTCATAAACAAAAACCATGCATCATGTAGTGTAGACTAGTGTAGATTGCATTGAGTGTAGAAATCATGCATCATGTTTGCATAATTTCCCATCATTTTGGCCATTGAGGACAATGCCCATATTAGTGTGGGCATGGGGAATTCTAACTTAACTCTTATTCGAAAAACCATAAAAATTTGAAAATTTGAAAAACCCAAAAACATGTTTATTCCTTTTGAAGTGTAGTTATATTGTGATATTGTACATTGTGTTTGTTCTATCCTTGTTCACATTGATTAACTACGCCACATCCGAGACATGAGGATCATGAAGACCGCGTGGTATGATCTTTCCAATCTCCTTTTTCCTCTTTATGTTAATGACTATGTGGCTTTATTTTGATTGATGCGGTATAACAATGTGAATTTAGGACTTACATTTAGTTTATATGTCATATTAGTTGATAGAATAACTTGCATTAGGATGTTTATATTAGTTGCATCATTGCATGTAGTTGCATTTAGAAAAAGTTTTGAAAAGTGCCTAATTGAGAACTTTGACAAGAGCAACTAAGCCATTACAAATACTTTTTCAACTTAAGACTTTGCCTACTATAATGGTTGTAAAACACCCTAGATAGTGTCATACTAGTGTCTTTTGACCCATGACCCAAAGCCTAGTCAAGGATTTGCATGTGAGTCACCTATCCAACCCCGTGATGCGATGTGGACTTGGTTAACTTGTCTAGGTGACCTTGATTGACCTTGTGGTAAGGCAACCCAAAAATACTTTTCTATCAATAAGTTTGAAGTGCTCATTTCGAAAAAATTTTTATGTGGAAGTAATTTATTGCCAAGGAAACCTCAAATGTTATGAATTGTTGAATGTTGAGAAATTTAATTGTTTTGATGGAGGCGTACCACTTCGATGTGCTTTGGAGCGGGATCCATTGAATTGGGCCCCCACACGGTTGTGAATTCGGCCGCCAGAGACAGAGTGACTATCACCCCGTAAAGCTATTGTCTAGAGGTTAACCGGTTGCCTAATAAGCGATTGGCGAAAGCAAAGGACACTAGCCCGGAAGGGACAAACCCCATCTTAAATTTTTGAAATGTGAAAGTGAAATGAGGACAATTTTGAATACTAATCATATCCACCGTTGTGTATAAAGATTTGAGCATTTCATTCCCAAAAAATCTTTTATCAAACCACTTTGTCGAGCTTGGGACGATCCATGACCTTTACTTTTGTAGAGAATTCGAGACTTGTCATGTCATATGCTACTAGCATCATAGGGATCATCATTCCACCACCATTCGATCGCTCTTGACGAAAGCATTTGGAAATTGAGGACGAAAGTAGTCTAGTTTAACACCATTTGGGGGTGATTTAGTGCCATCCTCTTAGCCTTAGTAATTTGTTGAACTAGTATTTGTGAAAGATTATATGCCCTTAAATTTGTTCTCTCTTGGTTGCCCCCGCCACTTGATGAGGAAGTGGCTATTCCTTTTGTAGATGCATCCGTTTGTTGGAATATGTGTCCTCCGACAATAACGCGATCACGACTGTTGATCATGATGATCACATGTTTAAATCTCATTATAAAGAATACAATTGGGAAGTATTTTTTACTGTCAACTGGTCAACATATATCGGTAATGATTGGCTGACTAGAGTTTGACATTACTGTCGTGCGACGGTGGTGATCAGTTGACCCCCTAGGTCATACCTATAGGGCAACACTCTTAATTGATCATTTAATTAATCGTATAGCGTTACGAGTTAATTAAATTACTTGAAAAATTGACGGACGATTTTGGAAGTAAAATCTACGTATCTCATTGATATTTGATTAAATCAGATACGGTCTGAGTAATTGAATTGTATCATTACTCAGATGAAATTATTATTTAAAGAAACAATTAAAATTGAATGAATTATTATAAATACAATTTATTGTGATTTGTAAATTGCTAAAATATTTTGGTACAAGTAATTATGAATTACTAAGTCGATTTTTGTATATGACGTATTTTTATTAATACGTTGATTTTTAATATGTTAAAAATACATAACAAATTTATGTAACATATGACATGTGACTTAAGACAAAATTGACAAAAATAAAATGGATTCCATTTTATGTATGTACCGAAATTAGGGGAAGGTTTAGGCTAATATTGTGTTGTTTAAATTAGTGGAAAACATAATCATTCACTAATAGCCTAGTTATGCAACCCTAGTTTGCATTGTTTAGAACAACACACTCATGCATTGGCCCTAAGAACCTCCCCCCTTACCCGGTTTTGGCAAAAGAAAAGACCAAGGGTTTTCTCTATAATTTGTCTAACACATTACTTGTTTTTGTGTGCATTAGAAATTATTCATTCATCTTATCAAATAATTTTTAGAGAGATAAAAATTATTTTTCCTTCCTTTTCTCCTACCCGGTTTTAGGAGCTAAGACCAAAATTATTTTGGGTCATTTTTCTTTACAAAATTAATATTGTACTAGTATTTATAATATTGATTTTAATTAAGAGTGAGCCTTGGGTATAAATCCTTGGGAGAGATCCTACATTTGGGTCTTTGTTCATCCAAAAGGAAAGCTCAAGAACAAGAGAGAAAGGTGATCTCTCTTGTGCGCATTTGAACCGAAAATCCAATGTAAGAATGGATGTTGCTTCTTTTTATTTATTTGTTTGCATGCATAAGATCATTAGTTATTTTTATGACAAATTAAATTATAACATATATGAATATGTTAAGTATATATAGATCTATTTTTCCTTCAATTGGTATCATGAGCCATGGTTGTTTGCATGCAAATCGGTTAAAAGTTTTTCCGAGTTATAAGAATAACATATAAAACTTGTATTTTGTGTTATTATGAGATATCACGAAATTAATTCATGCATGTTAAAATTTCTGATCCTAAAATGTTTTTAGGATATTTTGGTTAATTTACGGATTTTTATTGTTCATATTATACAATAATGGCATTTAAATATGATTTTATGAGTAAAAATGTCATTTTCGGTCTAAAATTAGCTATACTTTGTATTTTCCAGTGATTTTTGGATATGTTGTCACATATATTATTTTGAGATAACCTGTAAATTTTCATAATTTTTGGACTTCTTATGCTGGAAAATTGGATTTTTCATTATTAAATTCGGATTTAGGTGAAAAATAGGTTAATATGATATAAATTTCGAATCTGGTCATAGAAATTTAGTATGTTGTCACATGCAATTTTACAAGATGTGTGTAAAATAATGGGCTATAGTGAAGTCTTTTTGCATGATTTATGGATTTTTGAAGAAAAATAGCATAAATAGTGACATTATTAGTGAAAAATTAATAAAACATAATCTATGACTAAGGAAAAACATTATATGTTGCATTTTATTATCTTTTTTTTCAGATCTAAAATTGAAAAGTTGATGAATATATTTTTTCTCCTGTTTTTATGATTATTTTAGTTAAAACCGATAAACCGCAACATTGTTTTTCCGGAAAAATTTCGAAATTTTTAACCTAAGTTTTTGAACATTATGAGTGTCATGGTATTTTTCCAGAATGTTCATGAGTTTAAATTTCAAATTTCAAATTTATTTGAAATTTTGTGATTTATTTGAAGTTTATAGCTTAATTTTATAATTTTTGGTCCATTAATGAACAATTTTAGAAATATGAGTTAATTATGGTCAAATAACTAGTGAAGACAAAATTTTTAGTCCTAAGAGGTTAGGGTAATTAACTTATGCATAAATATGAATTTATGCAATTTTTGTGATTATAAAATGTTGAAATCACGCAAATCCGTAAAAACCAAGTAATATACGATGGCGATTTAGCATAAAATTGGGCATGTTCATACATATTATAATGTTGCATTTTCTTTATGATTGTCATAATTTTAATTTATTTAATTTTTGAATTATGTAATTTTACTTAGTATGGCCTTAGTTTTTAATTGGTATTTCTCGAAATGTATGGGAATATCAATTCGGTTGTAATTTTATTGTGATCTCGTATCACCGTTTTGTAATTTAATAGATTTATTTTATTTATTTTAGTTACAAATGTATAATAGGAAATTATGTAATTTATTATGTAATTTTATTTAGCTCGGAGTTCCCCAAAACGGATATCTTCAAGATGGCGATACATAAAGACGGTGTTACCGCGAGATGCGTGCCACAACCGAAGTTCAAGGGACCAATGGAGTTGGCTTCCGAATATGTAATAGTTAAATAGTTTTTCTATTTTAGGAAAGGCCATACTAGGATTTATTTATTTTATGCTTGCATTTTATTTTATGTCACATGCATCGCTAAATCGCCATAACTAAAACATGCATCTTTTTTCATCGAGTTTATCGACCGTGTCAATTAGAATTATCGTAGTTCACCGCTTTAGTTCACTTAAAACGTGATAGATAATAAATTGACATGACCTCTCGCTAAAACAATTAATTGAGACATAGCCTTACCAAATAGTAGAAACCATGAAAACCTATTTCGCGAGGGAGTGCACTCGGCCCTACCGGGGTACAAACCTTGTTACGTAGGGGAAGTGGGTGATGAATGTTAATCCACCGAGTTCATGTTAATGAGGATTTCATCGGCCATAACGTGCCTAAATTGATGTGGATTTGGATCATGGACACATTTATTCGAAATTTGGATTGAACTCAACAAAAGTTTTTCGATAAGGGTTTCATCGGCCATACCGTGCCCTTGTCGGATGTGTTTTTGGCTATAGATAATTATTAGAGTAATTTTATCGACCAAGAGTTCTAAAAGTAGAATCGATTAAAACGTTAATCCACCGAGTTATATTGATAAAGGTTTCATCGGCCATACCGTGCCTAAGTCGATATGAATTTGGGTCTTGGAATCATTTATCTAGTTGGGTAGAGGTCACTAGAAAAATGCATAAAACTTGTTTAAATCATACATTTTTACGAGTATTATTATTAAATACGACATTTGTTTTACTCCTTCTATTTTGTTTTGTAGACACTTTTTTTTCTCATAACAAATGGCAACACCAACCCCTAACGCCACGCCTCTCGCTAGTTCATCATGGCTCCGATCCTTCATGGATCGATGTAAACTTGAAAAGAATGGGTCAAATTTCTCCGATTGGGATGCCCAACTCAAATTGGCCGCCCAAGGTGACGACAAGCTTCGTTACCTTACCGAGGCCTCTCCACCCGAACCTACTACTAGGTCGACCGCCGCCACTAGGGAAGCATATGAGGCTTACCAAAAGGAGTCCGCCGCAATGAAAAATGTCTTCATGTTTGCGATGGAGGCGGACCTCCAAAGGAGAGCCTTTAAAATGGGCAATGCTAATGAGATTTACTTCAAGCTTGTGACAATGTTTTCACAAACTCCGCGGATCGTCCAATATGAGGCAGCCGCGGCATTCTTTGATCTCGACTTCAAAGAGGGCCAAAAGGTTAGCCCTCATGTGCTCAAACTTATGGAGCTTGTCGAGACCTTGAAGATTCAAAAGGTTGAAATCCCCAAAGAACTCATTGTAGATAGGATTCTACACTCCTTGTCCAAAGTGAAAGCGTATGTTCAATTCCGGGTGAATTTTAACATGCAAGACAAGGATGTGTCTCTTGAAGAATTGCACAAGTTACTTGTGCAAGCCGAGAGGGACATGGGGTTAAATGTGAACCCTCCAAAGGATGTTCTTAACATAAGCACTAAGAGTAAGGGGAAGTTCAAGAAGAATGGGAGGAAGGGTAAGAAGCAAGCTCCCACATTCACCAAAGCTAGGACTTGTGAAGCTAGCACTTCAAAAATCAAGAAGGGTCCTCTTGATAAATGCCATTATTGTAATGGTATGGGACATTGGAAAAGAAATTGTTCCAAATACCTTGGTGATATTAAGGCTGGAAAGATCACTCCAGTAGGTAAATGACTATCCTTTGTTTTATGTTTCTAATTCAACTATGGTATTATGATACAAAGTTGTGATAATGTATCTCCCTTTTTGTTATAAATAGGGCCTCCACCAAGCAAAGACAAAGGAAAAGAAAAGCAAGCATAAGAAACCATCAAGGAGCTAGGAATAGCTTTCATGGAGCTTCGCTTTTTATTGTCTTATTTTATTCATGTTTTTGAATTTTAGAACCTTACGTTTCCGTGTTCGACATGGAAAGGTATTTTGGATAATGGTTTGTATTTTGGATAATGGTGACTTGGTTTGCAACCCAAGTCACCCGTTTTATCATTCTATCCTTTTGTTCTAAAATTCATGTTTACATGCTTGCTCTTAGAAACATATAACTTAAAGTGATCTAATAGACAAATATAATGACGGGTTTCATTATATGTCCACATGCTTAAGGCTTGTGTATGATCATTTACAAAGTAACCTTGAGTCTACGAAGTCTCTTAAAGGAATGTCAATCACCAAGTAAACTTACGAAATCAATAACTATTAGTCAATCTATGAGATAGTTCTCCTTAAAATTTCAACATCATTTTTTGTGTCTCATATGCTATCTTTGAATCTATAGTGTATTTATTCTAAAGATAGAGTGGGAGAAAAATGAGGACACAACACACAAGACAAGATAAATTTGTGTACTTGTGTATATGAGATCGACGCAAGGGAGAATGATTTGAATGAAGGTATATCTATTTACATAGTATACCAAATAGATGAGATCTATGGTCTCAAGTAAGTTCTATATGACAAAAGAGACCAAGTGAAGTAATCGAAAGAACATATTCTTAAGATAACTACACGAGGAGACCGAAAGAAAGTTTTGGAACAAAATGACTAATGTAAAGTCTTGACAAGTTTTTGACTAAGTTTATGAAAATTTTGATCAATTGTTTCAACCTTGAGATTTGCTTAAGAGCCTAAATGAATCAAAGTAACATACTAGTTATGATAGAGTTGCAAAGATTGATATACCGATATCTTCAATGGCCAAGTTTTAACCACGCAAATGTCATTACTTAACCTCATTATGAAATGGTTAAACCTCCTTCCGAAAGGGTATTTCGAAGGACGTGTTCTAGATATTATTTATATTTGAATAATGACATCACTACACATTATTATGATATGTGTGAGTTAGAGATTAATATCTCTTTCCATAAGGTTAAGATAAGACCACTTCAAAATAGGTATTTTAAAAGGATATGATGGGAACATATATGGTTTTATCTTAATACCTTGGCAATGCAATTTATATTTCAATTCTTGAAAAGTTTCGATTGAGAAGTCAATTTCGAAATATATGGAATTGAGTGGGAGTTAGGAAATTATCATGTGAAGACATGGAATTTAGTGGGAGCTATCATCCTTTGAATGTTTACAACTCACCACTCATTGAAGAATGACGAGCTAATACCTTCGTTCATAGAGGAAGATTTGAGTTTTCAATTCTGGATGAAAATGGACTATGATGAATCCAATTACATCAAGGGATATTGGATTAGTATTGGGAGATACACATCGAATCAACAAGCCACATAGGTTATTCATGTGAATGAAAATGGAATTACCATTAGCAATCATGGTCGTTTATTGAATCTTAGAACGGTTGCTCTCATGATTATTAGTGACTAATGTTTCTGCCATTAGAATAATCATGCACATATCCAATGGTGAATCATATGCATAAGAGCATGATGATTCATTGGTAAACCATAATAGAAACGTCATGAATTCTCGAGTAGAATCCGATGAGCGATTTCGGTGTTTGACGGAATGCTCTATTGTGTGTCAAGAGGTTGCACATATTATAGAAAATCCGAGCACATGCAAGGATTTATGAGAATCCTAAACCTTTCAAGCTAGAAAGAGAAATAAGAAGTTTTGGAAAGATACTTAGTTGAATAAGAAGTTATTCAAAACTAATCCTTCCTAATATGCTAGAACTTGTGAGAAGTGCTAGACCAATCGTCTTGGCAAATTGTTGTAAGACTCTACAAAACATATACCTAGTGCATTGTGTGTGGATGGAGTACTTGATCAGTACAAGTTATATCATTCATCACAAATTCGTTCGTTATGTGATAATCGATAAGGAAGTTCTTTCAAGTTAAAGAACCGAAACCAAGGTCGGGAACCTTAAATTGTACTTGGTAAGATTCATGCTATGAGAGAGAACATGAATGTAAAGGAAAATGCAAGTGTAAGAAGTTTGAACACATGGACACATGGCATGTTAAACTTCTATTGCAATCAATAAGTGTTTTCACTTACGATATACATCACAAGGTTGAAATATGGTATTGACTACACGAGTGTGATGTCGACATTTGTCGTTTGAGTTATTATTATTAACTCACCGTACACTTTGTTACATCCAAACGGGTTGTGGAGACAATTGAACCCCGTTAAAGTGAACATGGATTAAAATTGTATTTGCCCATAGTTACTTACATGAGGTGACGTCTCGAAGTGACTACAGTGTGATGCGATTGATGGCAAGTTCAAGTGCCATAGAGTCATATGAGAATGACTAGTCGATCACATAGGCGGACTGTTAGGAACATTTTGTCGGGCCTAATGACCGCTTATAGAGTTCTGGCAAATTTATATAGCCTGGTCGTGGCGAGAGCTGCTATAGTATTCAAATGAGTCGATTCTTTTGACTAAAGACTATTCGCCTAAGATGGCACAATTTCAGATTTGATTTGGTTACTACGACCTTCGTAAATGGGGTCAAATGGGCATATTTTGGGTTATGATGGCTGTGGCTAGTCGAAGGGAATGAGTGCGATAGGAATTGTCCACCCCTAGTCAGGGTTATAACAATATCTCAGGGCCACTCGAGGAGTAATGAACTGGAAATGCGTGGCCACGCTCGGAAGGTATCTATGTCAGATAAATCTGGTCAATCAGTTATTCTCCAGATCGAGGAAACCACTCTCGATATGATCACTTGCAAGTACGACCTGAAAGACACCTTGCATTGAGTGGGAGATAGTAATAGGACAAGAGAATTGGTGACGCACACTTGTTGAGAAGAAGTGGGAGATTGTTGGAATATGTGTCCTCCGACAATAATGCGATCACGACTGTTGATCATGATGATCACATGTTTAAATCTCATTATAAAGAATACAATTGGGAAGTATTTTTTACTGTCAACTGGTCAACATATATCGGTAATGATTGGCTGACTAGAGTTTGACATTACTATCGTGCGACGGTGGTGATCAGTTGACCCCCTAGGTCATACCTATAGGGCAACACTCTTAATTGATCATTTAATTAATCGTATAGCGTTACGAGTTAATTAAATTACTTGAAAAATTGACGGACGGTTTTGGAAGTAAAATTTACGTATCTCATTGAAATTTGATTAAATGAAATACGGTCTGAGTAATTGAATTGTATCATTACTCAGATGAAATTATTGTTTAAGGAAACAATTAAAATTGAATGAATTATTATAAATACAATTTATTGTGATTTGTAAATTGCTAAAATATTTTGGTACAAGTAATTATGAATTACTAAGTCGATTTTTGTATATGATGTATTTTTATTAATACGTTGATTTTTAATATGTTAAAAATACATAACAAATTTATGTAACATATGACATATGACATAAGACAAAATTGACAAAAATAAAATGGATTCCATTTTATGTATGTACCGAAATTAGGGGAAGGTTTAGGCTAATATTGTGTTGTTTAAATTAGTGGAAAACATAATCATTCACTAATAGCCTAGCCATGCAACCCTAGTTTGCATTGTATAGAACAACACACTCATGCATTGGCCCTAAGAACCTCCCCCCTTACCCGGTTTTGGCAAAAGAAAAGACCAAGGGTTTTCTCTATAATTTGTCTAACACATTACTTGTTTTTGTGTGCATTAGAAATTATTCACTCATCTTATCAAATAATTTTTAGAGAGATAAAAATTATTTTTCCTTCCTTCCCTTTCTCCTACCCGGTTTTAGGAGCTAAGACCAAAATTATTTCGGGTCATTTTTTTTTACAAAATTAATATTGTACTAGTATTTATAAGATTGATTTTAATTAAGAGTGAGCCTTGGGTATAAATCCTTGGGAGAGATCCTACACTTGGGTCTTTGTTCATCCAAAAGGAAAGCTCAAGAACAAGAGAGAAAGGTGATCTCTCTTGTGCCCATTTGAACCGAAAATCCAATGTAAGAATGGATGTTTCTTCTTTTTATTTATTTGTTTGCATGCATAAGATCATTAGTTAATTTTATGACAAATTAAATTATAACATATATGAATATGTTAAGTATATATAGATCTATTTTTCCTTCACCATTATTTGATTTTGTGTGCTTAATGTTTGGATGTGTCGCCATTTTGGCAAGACCCACCTTGCCTTGCAAGAAGGCATCCTACCTCATGGTTGTCTTGTTGTGAGTTGAAGGGGTGGAGTGAGATCCGCTAATTGTCTCATATGGGCTATGTTATTAGGTTAGTTGAAATAATGGTCCTAGTCTTTGTCACCTCTTTACTCGGGACGAGCAAAGGTTCGGTTTGGGGATATTTGATGTGACCATAATTAGCGCATATTTAGCCCCCGAATTAGCCTTGTTCCCATACTTTTTAGTGCATATTTGGGTCATTTATTGTCTTTAGTTCTTTGTTTTGCATATTCTTTGAGATTTTGATCCCTTGGTAGGAAAGGAGTGCAAATCTTGCATTTTCATGGCAAAGCGAGACTAAATTGATCGAATTCAATGACCAAGCATCAAGGCGAGACAAGATTAGAAGGCCTTTGTACATATTATAGTAGATGAGAAATGTTGAGAAAGGATCCTTGAGTCCCCAAGGAAATCCCCAAGGAATTTATGAAGAAAAGGGAAGAAAAGAAGAAGAAATGTTGCTGAGGCACAATCCGTGCGGATTGTCTACAATCCGGCCGTCCTCCACATGCACAATCCGTGCGGTTTCATCCCAAGACGCTCGGGTTTGCCATCACCAGAATCCGTCCGGATTCCTCCAAAACCGCCCGTGTTCCACCGCCAGAATCCGCCCGTCCCGACTCCAAAATGAACGGATTCTTGTACAACGCAATTTCGTCTTCTCCAAGCTACAAAGAAAGAAGCCCTTCCTTCGAAAAATACCGGCTCCTCCCTGCTCAATCTAAAAAGTGTAATTACTAGTTTAGCCCTTAGTTAACCCTAATGCATCCCTCTAATTTCCACTATAAATACCCCATTAGTCTAATTAGAAGAGCATGTTCTTCTTATCAATAATTAGAGTAGTTAATATCAATCAAATCTCTCTTTAGTATTGTAATCAACAATTAATCAAGTTCTAATACAAGTTTTATTTCCTTAATCTCTCTTTTGTTCATCCTTTATTTTGGGTAATTGAAGATTATTTGGGTTATTATTGGGAGATTGACAACCTCTCAATCAAGCATCAAGTACTTCTTTTATCTTTGCTTTATTATTGGAATCATTAGTAGGTATAATTCTCTTAATCCCTCTTTAATTATCGTTAATTACTTTCATTTATTCATCATGTTTCCTTTTGTTGGTATGATTGACATCCTTGCTAGCATGATCAACATGATAATAAGTGAGTAGTGACCTAGCTAGGGTTAATGGGTGATTAGGGGAAACCAACATGGGGAATGATTCATGCTTAATTTAATATGCTTTCATGGTTTATTTGCTTGCTTGTTTTGATCTCAACTCATGCACTTGTTATGTTTGATGAAATGCTAAGCCTATGAATCCTTGCATTTACCATCATCTCCTATATTTTCAATGAGACTTGTAAGACATAACCCAACTCGAGTCTCATTAGACCATGCATGTTGTTGAGTAGGGAAGACTAAGTCGACTTGTAGGTGTTGTACAATCTAATCGATTCGGCTCCAGGACCCAAACTTTCTTAGGGTTGTAAGATATAACCCAACTCAATCCATCACAACAATAATTGCTTGTTTATAATTTGAGAACATGTTTGTATGATCAATTCCCATGAATCCCCTATGACCCCATGACACCCTAGTGCTTTTTATCAATTGTTTACAACCCTTTTAATTCATCTTGCTTGTTTATTTCCATTGCTATTTTAGTTTAGTGACCTTCTACATCAACCCAATTTGTGACACCCCTAAGACACCACTAGTTGCAATAGAAATCTCAATTCAATACCCGTCCCTTGGGATCCGACCTTTACTTGCCTCTTTACTAATTGTAGAGTTGTTTGTGAAGCTATAAATTTGTGAACACGAAACACACCGATCAAACTCATCCTCCTAGATGAACGTAGATTGCACGCGTTGCATAATATGCAAACATATCAGGCACGTATCAAACGAGCCTTCAACAAAAGGGTTAAGCCAAGGAACATCAAAGAAGGAGACTTGGTTCTCAAATCAGTTAGAGTTCTTTTACCTGTCGATCCACGAGGAAAGTTTAAACCCAACTGGGCCGGACCATTTCTGGTCAAATCCATACTCCCGTGGGGTGCAGTTAGGATCACAGACTTAGATGGGAATGAATTTGCCAACCCAACAAACCTCGACCAACTAAAACGTTTATATGCCTAGAATAGGAACAAAATGTGCCTCGTGTAACCTCACGTGTCGCACCAGTGGCACGGAATATAAACGGCCCCTGGCCAGCTGAAATAAGCTAATGACACCTTGCTCTTGCATTTTGAGAAATCCTCATCCTCATATCATCAAATAAACTGAACTGTGCTTTGAGAGTAAGTAAAGCTCATGCTTATTTTCTAGTTCATTATAAGTTCTTGCTTAGAACAATTATTCTTTTATATTTACTTGAACTACGCGCAAGGGTTTGATTTCATTTTTAAAATGAATACGTAGGCAATCCTTCACATGATACAACCCAGTATTTTTTAAATGTAAATAGAAGGACATTTGCATATGCATTTGGAATTCGACAAGAATAATAGAAGAAAAATCACAACGGTTTCATAACCAATTAACCTTTTTATTTCATTTCTTTCCATAATAATAATAATACGCTACATAATAAAATAAATGCTAAAATAAATAGTCTAGGATTCTAAAAACCCCGCCATCTTATCACAAAAAATGATAATAATAAATAATATAAAAGACTTAGGCTATTCTTCCATTTTCCCTTTGCCTTTGTCATTCTTATCATATTTCTTGTCTCCACCATGAGCCGTACGCTCCTGCGCTATCCCAGACCTAATCACCAACGGTCTCTCTCGTGGACTAGCCTTGCCATTCTTATCTACCAACTTTTCCATGGCAGGAGAAGTCTTCGGTTTCTTCGATGGATGAACAACTCGAAATCTGGCTTCTTGCTCTCCCCCGGTCAAGTTCTTCTCTTTCTCCTTCTCTACGTCACGAACCTTGTAGTCAACAGGCTCGCGTTTCCTTAGTCTCTCGCGCTCCTCAGGAGTAGTAGCTTTCCTCCATTGCAAGTAGGAATCTGATACCCATAGTGCACTAACAGAAGTGTTTTGGAACCACATGTTTCTTTGAGCCCATTTAATGGCCCTCTCTCTTCGGCTCTCAGTAGTAAGCGCCATGGCAGTATGAGGAATAGTATCAAGCTTCGGAATCGTCTGCTTCAATCCAACCTGCTTTATCAGCCTCTCTGGGAGATACATATCATGAATTCCAAGCCAGGAATGTGAACCGATCGGGTAGGGTCAAAGGACGATACTCCAGTAACAGACTTGAGATGCCACCATGGTAAGATCCATCTAATTAAGGGACCATCCTCGCTCTTCAGCTTTTTCTCCCAGTAGTTGCAGACTCGAGTAAAGTCCACCATGTAAAGCGTAGTCCTCGTTGCAATTGAGCGTGCATGATGAGCAGGAACATTAACGGGGGGCTCGATCAATCGTAAGCGCTCCATAAGCCAAACCTACCAAAAGCAGGTATTAGTATCCGAAAACACGAACAAAAAAAAAGAAAAAAAAACGGAAAAACGGGAAAAAAAAAAGAAAAAACGAAAACGAAAAAAAAGAGAAAGAAAAGTTGTGTTCTTTTACGTGCAAAATGATGGGACTTCCCAAATAAGGAAGGTCGCGGTTGGCTTTCCTGTTATCTAACCCCAACATGATCTGTCCTTAACACAGGCAAGCTGGACTCCTACGTAGCTCCATCTGCTCAACTAGGCTCAAATAGCGAGGGTCACCTCTCATATCCTCATCAACATGCCCTTGAAGGACATAAACATGCAATAGGTAAAACCCGAATGCCCTCCGCCTCGCAACATAGGAGATAGTAGGATCTGCCCTATTTATGAATCGATCAATGAAATCAAGCATTTAGACTCCTTTTGAGGTCACAAGGCGGTCAACTTCAGCTCTTGCCAATCCAAGCAAACCCCTAAATTTGTTTTTGTACCCTTCATAAGTAGAGGGTATAGCAGGTAAATGTTTCGGGTCCCAACCACCAATTGTAGAAATTTCTTAAGGGAATGGGCAGATATCGCCTCCAGGAAAGGCAAATACGTGATAGTTCGGGTCCCAATACCAAGAATGGTTTGACAACCTTAATTAGCTTCAAGCTCAAAATTGATCCAAAGTTGTAGGCACCCATATCATGTTTCTCCACATTTGAGAACTCGTTTGTCCATTCTTTGAGACGGATTTCTAAAGTATTCATGATGTATGATCAATTAGAGACTTTTATGTAATAAGACGGAGAAAGACGGAAGAATTATGTGAATAAAACCTCCATCGACGTCTATATTTATACTAATACTGTTTCCTAAAATCTGTCAGGACGGACACACTGGAGTGATGCGCCTCTTCAAAGAGACGCAGCTCCTGCTGCACCTCTTCCTCAACTGTATTTCTGTGATTTTCCGCATTGGATATTTTCTAATTCCTTAATGCATAATTTCCTATTCGCATGGGTTATTATTTTTGGTAATTCCGTCGAATTACTATATTTCGAGTTTCCTAATCTTACGGGTACACATTTTGAGGCGACATCGGCATTCTCGTCATTTCACCACACTTGTCCATTTCTTTTTAATTTTATTTTTTGGGGAATCATTTCACCAATTTAATTATTTATCCATTTCTTTTTAATTTTCTTTTTTGGGGAATCATTTCACCAATTTAATAATTCATTTTCAAACTTAGCAATTTCTTTTAATTTTTTTTCTTTTGGGGAATCATTTCACTCCCGTTTCATTTCAAACTTATATGTTTCCATTATCATCTTTTTTTAGGGGGTAGCCCTCTTTACTGTCCGGTCATTTTCGATAAATTTTTTGCATTTCCTCGAGTCTTTTTCTTGCGCTGATTTAGGCCATATGTACAAATATGTGTTTTACGTGCAATTTCTGTGTAAATGTCGGCAACATCATGGCGGCATAAACTATTGTCTACCAAACTTGTTCAAAACTAACCTGCAGGTACAAACGTAACACCCAACTACAAAGGCACTCAGGCCATCATATATACATCCAAAAGGAATATGTACACCAAACTGGGGGGTCGAGCCCGAAACAAAGTCCAGAAGTGCAAAATGAAGGTAAAATATACAAAAGTGTGTGAAGTACAGCCAACAACAAAAACAACAAGGAGCAACAAACTACTGATAGTCGCCGCCCAACTAGGTAACTCTCGCCTCGAGAGCAGCGATCTCGGCGTCGCGGACCTCTAGCTCCCTCAGCAGGCGAGCCATCTCCTGTCGGGACTGGGCTAGCTCTCGCTCCAAGTCACGCTCTCTCTGCAAACGACAAGAATTGGCTCATGTCAATCATTTTAAACATAAAGAAAGTTAGGAAATTTAAAAATGAAGTAAACGGAAGGTTCATACCTGACGTCGTCAGCCGTCAGTAAGTGCCTCGATGGCAGTAGCCCGTAGCCGGTTGGCTACCTTCCATAAAGCCCAAACCCGGATGGCGCAACCTACATTTCAATAATCAAGGATTCTCAATGATTGGATAAGTTTTAACAAGTGTATTCTTATACAAAAGCTGAACAAATTGGGGAATATGCCCTCTGAATCAGATGCTACCACTCGACTAGGCCAGCATCTCTCACCGCCACATCAAAGTCGCAAAGATCGGAGATCGTCGTCATCCCCGTCGCATTAGTGTACTCGAGAGTCTCGGGGTACACTGGGGGCTCGATGCCCGCCACTTTAACCTACTGCAAAGCTTCAAATGGTTTTCATTAATTGATGATCAGTCATCATATTTTCAAGACAATCGAAAGAAGAATAAAGCACTTACCACAACCGGCCAGTACGCCAACCTCCAGTAAAGGAACGCTGAGTAGTCCTCACCAGGAAGAAGGAGGGTGTCGCCACCAACGTCTGCCAAGTCTGCCTCCCTCTCGGCATCGGAAGGCTCCCTGAACATCGTCCGAAGAGGATCGATGGGGACCGTCAAGACATCACGAGAGCACTGACGAGTCAAACGCTCGCCCAAGTACCACACGTGACCTATCGATATCCTCAACAGCAACCGGCTTGAGAACCTGGGTCAAAGGACCTCAGCCACAAAAGGAGGGACGTCAGTGTAGTCCGCCTAAGGCCTGGGCACCCACTATGAAAAGCAAATAAGAGGTCATTCTTATGATTAGTTCTAAAAGAAAGTGATGAAGAAGCAAACAAAGAAGGGTGAGTCGAAGGTACTCACGCCCTCCAACTGCAGAGCGTTCACGTCTCGTAGACAGACGTCGTGAAACGAACGCTGACTCTTCGTGCGACACATCACCCAATCCCTCACAACGGGATAGGCTCTCTCCACTGGCTCCGTCCTCTTGGGCGCGATACTCGGGAAGTAGGATTACACCCATGCCTGCAAGACAGGATAATCAATAACGATATTTCGTGATAAGAAAAGGAAATGATCTTTCATGATAGGAAATGAAGGTTCATACCTACAGCAACAGTCCAGGGCCAACGGTGGTAGGAGAAGTCCCGTTCTCTATCAGCTACGGACGAACCATGGCCCTCATATAGCGAATGAGGACCGCAAAACCAGCAGTGACCCAGTCCCAACGGCCTAGGCCACTCAGGTCAGAAAGGATAGGAAGAAGCTTCGTCGACAGCCTCTCTCCCTTGTCTCCGAGGTAGATCGAAGACAAGAACCACCAAAACCACAAATGAGCTCTCTGCTCTTCGGTGCAAGGAGGAGGAGTTTTCTCCCTCCCATCGATCATCACCATCGCCGGTCTCTTCCCAGCAAAGTAATCCCGGACGTAGGAACTAGGCACCAGCCCGGGGACCTCAGCAGCCTTCGGCATCAGGTTCCAACCAATCAAGCTCCTAGCCTCAGCCGAGTCCACCCTCATGGCTGTCTCCGACCACACCACATCCTCAGTCCTACACGGCAAGCCAGAAATCATGTCGTAATCCTCCAACGTGACCCCAACCACGCCAAAAGGCATGTGAAAGATAGAGGTCATGTCCCAAATCCGATCTAGGTAAGCTCGAACCAGGCTAAGGTTAGCCCAAATCTTCCTTCCCTTGATGTCCCTCCAAGCTCGTACTAAGGCACCAAACGCTCCCCGCTCGATGATGGTCCGCTCATCCGGCGACAACATCCCGTAAAACTCCATCATCGTCGTATAGCCCGAGAAAGACCTGATGTTCCCAGCCTCCTATTTTGATTCGAAGCAAGAGCTATCTTTAGCTCGAATGAAAGAGAAAATGAATAGCAAATAAGAATAAAAATAAAAGAAGATAAATCAAAGAGTGATGAGTTCAAATTACCAAGCTCTTCACCGTCCTGTAGGACAGGTGACCCTCCGCAGCCCAGATGAGGTGTCTGCTATCCCAACTCTCAGCACACTCCGATGCTCCCCTCAGCTGGTGACCACCTCGTCCGACGTTGGCCCGGCTCGGGGCCTCCTCCTCCTCAACAACCTCGTCCTTAGCAGCTGCCACTACAGCAGTAAAAGCCTGCTCTAACGTCTCCTCAAGCGTACGAGAAAGGTCAAGAACCGTGTCCACGTCCATGGGACCCCTCCCTGACGTAGAAGCGTCGTCACCTGCAAAATTAAAGTGAATGTAGGTCGCGTCAAATGACGACAAGCCTTAATTAGGGGATTTTCGAGCTTTCAAAGCTCTGAAATCGCTCTTTTCTCGCCATCTTTGGCCATTTTCCTAAAAACCCGACCGCTCATGTGGTAATATGGGTCAAGTCAAGTCTAAATTGAAGCCTAGTAATGGGTTCAAGTCAGAATTTCGACAGCATTTCGTCATTACAATGATTCTGCCCTAGAAAAGTGTCCTGAAAAAGCCGTCACAAATTAAAATTCTGAAATGGTAGGAAGTTTACCCATCGTACAAGGATTCTAAATATCAAGTTTTATCACAAATGGGCAATCCTAAGGCTATTTTCGAAGCAATTTACGGTTCAGTTGTGAGACCGTCTCAATTTCACTCAAATGCTCAAAACTCAATGAAAATTCGAAATGGACATATGGTTATGATCTTGCCAATTATCCATCTACCATGTCAATTTTGAAAGGCAAAATCTTTTGGGGGAAAAGCCCCAAATTTTTGACATTTTTAGGGTTGGAAACCCTATTTTGTCGATCCAAATTGATCAAATACGGAAGATTAATGCAAAGATAATACACATACCTCGATTAGTCATGGCAAATGCAAGCTTTTTATCAAATTATGGTGAGAAATGGTTGGAATTTGAGAGAGTATTAGACGGAATTATGTTCGAAATTATGAATAAAACCCGTGTTTTATCGAGTTTTTACCCACACAGAGCCACATCCAGGAAAAGACGCAGCAGGTGCTGCGCCTCTTCCAAGAGATTCCAGGAGATGCAGCTCTAGCTTCGCCTCTACCTTAGTTTCCCTCCAAATTGATTTTCGAGGAATCGTTATAACTTCGTTATTTGTGGGCCCATTTTTGGTGCGCATCTAGCTCAATACCATATACCATATATTTGGTCCGTTTGATGTTTATTCTTCGCCCCGACCCGCATTTTCAAGCCGACTGCAAACTGTTGCGATACGTTATCAAGACCTCGCTTGCCACAAGGAGAAAGTACTCTCTGACAGGTGTTTTCGACACACCTCTATTCTATTCCCCCAGCGATAGTTCTGGGCAGACAATTGTCCCTCTCAAGACGTGGAGATCAGTATCGATTACGTTCCCCCACCAAGAGTTTCGGACATGCCATCGTCCCTCTCAACACGTGGAGATCAACATCAACCTCATGTTTTACCAAAGTTTGTTTGAAAACTGACCCGAGCAGATTTCCCCAGCAGTTCCTGCCGACGTCCTGCTGCCTCTTCGATTTCACGTTTTGCCTTCCTTTGGATTCTCAAGGAATTTCAGGTGTGGTCTCTTCTTATGGCTGGCGAGCCTCCTTATGTAGTCTAATGGACTTTAAACGACCCTCCCCGAAAGTCGACAGACTCTAAAATGTTCCTGACGACAGGTCCTTGGCTCAGACCTCTTGAGCCGCCTCGCGTCGCCATAGTCGTCAGGTTGTAATCTTCGATTGAACTGATGGCTATACTTTAACTTTCGCCTTGTCCAAGCCTCAGTCAAAGTGGGGGCTCTGTAGATACTTCATTTATGCACCTCCCGCAAGCCACCTGGTGATGATTGGACCGCATGTTTGGTACACGGAACGATTTATGACAGTTCGTAAGTTTATCGTCAAGTGATGGCTCAAACACTTATGTTAACCTCATAGTCGTCATCTATGCGCCGATACGGTCGTTTTGACTGTAATTAGAGTACATTTGGAGTCCGGGTCAAAAACTGTCTTCATTTTCTAATAACCGTTTTAAAATGCCGAGTCAGAATATTCCGGAATGTTACGGATACTTGTATTCCATATTTTCAATCTTTTAATCTCTTTGGCAAATTATATCCCGGATATACTATATAAAATATTAAGGAGATTGAGATCAAATCGCAATTCCATAATAGAAACACGAAAATCTTTCTTTCGCAGGAGAAAACCACTTGAGAAAGGGCACAACAAGTGCTGCGCCTCTTCCAAGAGACGCAGTAGCTGCTGCGCCTCTTCCCCAGTTCCTTTCTGCGTATTTTCAAATGTTTTCGAGATTCACTTCCAAAGTGTTGAAGTTAGTGTCCTCCACAATAGTGCTTTAACATAATAAATCTCATTAATGGAATATCGTCAGATATTTAATTATTTGATCCTAGTCAGCTGATCAACGTATATTGGTAACGGTTGGCCAACTAGGGTTTGACGTTACTGTCGTAAGACGGCGGTGTTCAGCTGATCCCTTTCGGTCACACCTAAAGGAACGAGCCCCAACACGAAAGCTAATTAGTTGTATGAGTTACAATTTAAATTAGTCCCTTGATAAAATTAACTAAGAGTTAGTCGATTAAATTGATTTAGAGAGATATCGAGTTGTGAACTTGAGGTACGAAAATTATTATTTAATTATGCGATAATTGAATAATAAATTATTTGAGACGGGAATTAATGATTAAGCAGTTAATTATTAAATTGGTACTAGTGGACTAATGTGATTAGTATTGGTACGTAAACTATATGTGTAGCCGAACAAATATATTTACAGATTGATTTAGACAAAATTAATTGGATGCATTTAAACATGAAACGATGTTTAAAATAAAATTTACACGTATTTGTGCGACAAATATTAGAACCAAAATGGACCTGTAAATGGGACATTGGACCGTGTAAATGGAGTGTAGTGGATGATTATAGACATAATCATTTCACTTTACTTGTTGTTTCTTCCATAAGTCATCTTATGATCACTTGCATGTGATATAAGATTGGACAAAAATAAAAACAAGTGCACTCCCTCACTCCACTAAGTCCACCCGCCACTTCTACTACTACACCCCATCTTTTTGTTAAATTTTTCCTACACTTCATCTTTCACTTTTGCATGTGAACAAAAATTTGGTCTATCTCTCTAAAAATTAATATACACCATTTACTAAGATTGTTAGTAAAAACAAAATAAATACTAAGAGTGTTAGTATTATTTACATAATATTCAAGGGTTATATGGTTAATTTCTAGTTAAAATTAATCATATGAGTTGGAGGTTTGTTCTTGGGTGCAACTTAAAGGAGCTCTTCTAATTTGAAGATTGGATGATCTTGCCTTTCTTAATAGCTCAAGAACAACCAAGATAGGTGATCTTGGTTGTGCCCAAATACTACCATTTCTATATGTAAGGAAATTGTTTTTCCTTATACTTTCATTAATATGCTTTTATATTGCATGCATGTTATATAGATCATCAAAATGATAAATTATGAGATAATTTAATTTTTATTAGAGAGTCTAATATGGATCTATGATCTTTCAAGTGGTATCAGAGATTAGGCTTGTAATTTGCATGTTGATTTTAAGCATTTTAATGAATTATGAGATAATTTATAAAAACTCAAAAATTGTGTTAGAAGAGGTTTTAGCACGAAATTTTTGGGACATGCATACCAACTGATCTCAAAAGGTTTGTGATATTTTTTTGGTGATTTATGAAGTTGATTTGGTGCATGGATTTTTTATGGTAGTTCATGCATGTTTTCTACTGATTGTATGCAAAAAGTTGAAGGTTGGTTCGAATTTTTGCATGTTTATTGATTTTATGAGATAAAAAGTCGATAAAAGTGAATTAATTAATCATAATTTCGAAACACTTGATTCTGCCCATGATAAATTCATGTACATTTAAAAATATTATTTAAATGTTAAAAGTGAATTTTAATTTGTATTTTCACCTTGTTTTGATGTTTATTGGTTTTAGTGGTTAAAAACCGATAAATATCGATCTTTTTCTTCATAAAATTTATCCGGATTTTTTGGGAATTTTTCCTGATATTTTGGTGTTCCTGGGAGTGTTTCAGAATACTAAAAATTATTGTTTCAATTTTTTGGGTATTTTTTCAATTATTTGCGATTTTTACTTAAATATTATGATTTTATCGATTAAATTAGCAAAATATCACCAAATCAAACTAATTATTTATCATAAAATTAGTGAGGACTAATTTTGAGGTTCAAAACAGTTTGGACAATTAGTTTGGACTTAAATGAGATTTAAGAGTTGATTATTGATTTTTACATGTTAATAATCGATTAAATCCACAAAAACCAAGATGAATACCAATGAATGATAGATAGGGCGATTTTGGCATCATTTTACAGCATTTTAAGCATATTTATTTAAGTTGAATGAATGATGGTCATTTATTTATTATATTTATCTTGTTGTACCTAGTATGGCCTAGTTAATTTTAATCGTTATTACCCGAAATGAATGGGAATATCGATTTGTTTGTAACTAAATACGATCTCGTATCGTCGATTTGTAATTAATTAATAGTTTTATTTATTTTATTAATTAATGTATAATAGGAATAGCTATATAATTCAATTGTAATAGTTATTTTTACCGGCGTTTCCAAAAGACGGATTACAACGAGACGGAGTCTATTTTTCGAAGGTGTTCCAAATCCCACAAGGAAGAGCCACTTATGGAATGAAGAGGCACGGGACCAAGGAGTTGGTTTCCGAAATGTAATAGACTAGTTTTTATTAACTAGGTGGCCATACTAGGATTTATTCATATGCTTACATGTTTGCTTGTTTTATTTTCGCGCATGCCAAAATCGTCATTCACATGCATTTTATTTTCGCGGTTGTCAATTCACGTCATTTACATTCACCGAATTAATTCACTTATAAGGAATTTATGACTAAATTGACAATATCTCTCACATAACTAAAATTGAGATTAGCCTTACCAATTAGTAACACCTATGAATCTCTTGTTCATTAGAGACACGCTCGCCCAAGCGGGGTGTTCTCTTTTTACCTTGGGTAAGTAGGGTGGTAAACGGTTAACACACGCTAAAATTGGTTGGACTCAACTGGATATAAGACGGTCTTGTGTTCCGGGGTTAGTAGATGGATTTAAGGAAATTCGTCGACCAAGAGTTCTAGAGGTAGAATTAGTCAACGTGACTTACCGAATTTACACATTTATGGGATGTTTCGCCCAAGCGATGCCTATTTTTGTCTAAAGACGGATTTTGGAATCATTTATATAATTTAGTGGGAGATCATTATATAAATGTTAAAACTTGTTGAACATGTTTTCACAAGTATTTTTAAAACATTGAATGTTAATTTTTCCTATTTTTAGTTCTTTTTCATTAATGTATTTACTATGCCATCGCGCACTTCATCCTCTATTTCTTATTATACTCGTTTCGTTCTTTCATAGGAAGCGGTTTCTTTGAAAGAATTCGGTACCAATGATTGGTAACATGATTTACTAATTCACCTACATAAGCTTACAACAATTATTGCGATTATTATACAACTTAACATCCATACATATTTAAAAAGGGGTTTTCATGTTGCAAACTCATATTACGAATTTAAAAGGGAGTCAAATTTTATCAAGAGAGTCTTGATTTCGAAAGTGACACCTCCGTCATGATGATGACATATTAATTTTAATTACTCAAGAGTAATTTAAAGGTTTGCGAAAAGAGTTTTCAAAAACGCAAAGAATACTCCAATATGATACCGTCAAATGGCTCACTTTGAGAAAGGCCAAATCGATTGTTTATGCGCTAACGAGTTTAGGCATATGATAACAATTGAACGGTTAGGTATTCCAATTTCGCTAGAAGATGAGATTTTGCCACATGTTGCACTCACTTTATAGTAATTCACTCTTACTAAGTGTATAAAATATCACGAATAACTTGAAGAGAGGTCTTCATAAGATTCATTTTTGCTTGATTGAAGCAAAGAGGAATGTGAAAGTGAGTGGGAGTTAAGAAGAATCAACCCTAGATGTATGCGTTAGAACAAAGTTGAAAGAGACATTTACTCAATGGATAGGCTAGTTCCACTATCTTGGTATGAGATACCAAGTACGGGTCATTTATTTGTAAAGAAGTTTACATGAATTGACAAAACGTAAGACTTCTAGGATAGGACATTTTTGTATCGAAATGGTGCTAGAGTTGCAATGATTTCGATAAGGACAAATGTACCTAAATTTGGTTTTAAAATAATGTAATTATCTATGTTTATATATAGAAGGCATCACTCATGTGATTTAAAACAAAATGTTGTACCTACTCCTATGATGACTTGGTGGTTGGTTTAGACCACTCAAGTTAGAGGAATTTTACATTCTTCACGAAAACTAAATATTATACTATCTTGTAGATTTTAATGTCTCTAATTCGGTGAACCCAAATTGATCAAACCTCAAGTAAATTCATTTACACGAATAAACGATAAGCACATCGAACAACCATTTGATTGTGAGTCTTATGGTATGTGTGCATGTATTATGTTTTCTTTTGTAGAAAAGAAACACAATAGTGAGGTGATTGACCATATACATACGGATGTGTAAGGCCGATAGTTGGTAATATACATACTTGGTTACTTTTACCGTATTGTTAAGTAGATATGAAAACCTCGTATCTATTTAATAAGACATAAAAGTGATTTTTGAAACGTAGAATACTTTCAAAATGAAGTAGTAAACCAAAAGTACGTCAAGATCAAGATGTTGATTGGAAGTTTCAAAGTAATGACTTTGAAGATCAAATGGGTAATATCAAGTAATGACCTTGATAATCACTAAGAAGATCGTGAACCTGTTCACATAATACATTCTCCTTGGGACACCATAGAGTATGGTGTAGTCAAGTATATAACCGAACTTTATGAGATATAGTTTTAGGTTTTTCGCAATTTTGTAAGCTATTTTCTCACTAACAGTTTAAAACTCGACTATAATAGCTTAAATGACTCCATATGAGATATGGATAGGGAGGGTCCCTAACATGTAATTTTTATACATTTAGGACCATAAATGTTTATATTCAGAACCAATTTGTGTATTTATGAGGGTTATCCAAAATTAAACGAGAACAAAGAGTTTGTGGCTCATAATACTATCTTTCCAGAAAGATTTTCATTTTCTGGAAGACAGAGTGGGAGAAATTTTGAACTTATGGAAATCCAAGACCCACAAACTAAGTACAATGCAAGAAGATGTTCTTTATTGAGGCTCAGTGGTGAGTACAATGCAAGAAGACGTTCTTTATTGTGGCTCAGTGGTTATAAGGAGATAATTTTGCGATAATATTGCGTTACTTTTCAAAAGTGACGAATCTTAAACCCTCATCAAACGCTTTTCTATAGTATGAACTCTATGTGATGGCGTGTTGCCATGCACTTCGAATTGATCTCCTTGCACACGATGCGATAAGGAAGGAAACACGAGATGTTTTCGAGACTTGATTTAAGGTGAATACTTTGGTTGGTTACCTTGATCTTGTCGTAAAGGTTACATAAGATGTTTAAAATTTGGGCTTGTTATAGAGAGTTTGTGACAACCCAAATGCCTTTATCAAGTCGTATGGTCTTAGCGATATAGCCTCTCTTGAGGATGAGTTTAGGCAAAAGGATAACGAAACTTTCTCCTTCGGAGAAGTTTTGTTGATCTTGTCAATGCTAAGAAGCCTGGCATGCTTGAAAGATCCCTTTTGTGATCTATATACATTAAAGAGTTGGAACTTTGGGTTCAATCATATAGTCTATCAAAATGGTATTACTCGAGTGTTAAGGTAACATGATGAAACATGGAGTTTAGTGGGAGCTAAAGTGAGTTTCTTAGTCTAAATATGTGCTTGACATATTAGTGACTAGAAATGTAGCTAAGGTGATGTTTCTTAGTCTAAATATGTGTTTGACATATTAGTGACTTGAAATATTCTGGGGTGAATATTTGAGAGTAGCATGGCGCATCATAAATATCCGGATCTAATGAGATAGATCTCCATGGATATTGGCATTATAGTCCAGAGACTTATGTGATAAGATTTTTGACTCGTTCATGTTGTTGAACAATAAAAATGATCTCTTTTGCTTCCGCTGCAAGATCTATTAAATATGCTAAAAGCTTCTCTCACCGGGACTTATCATGTTGCGAATATGAGAAGTCGTTACAAATCATTTTCTAGTGAGTGTCACTAGATTATTATCAAGAGCATCCTTGAGTACTTGAGAAGCACCGAGGATTTACTCTTGTTGAATGGAGGAATTAATAAATTTCGTGTAAAAGGTTATACGGTTACATTCCTATGCTTATAACATGTTATGAGTCTCGTTAAGGAATGGTTAGCATGTAAGAGTGTTATGTGCATAAAGAATAATATAAATAAGAAGTTATACATATATGTATAAGAAGTTATACATATATGTATAAGAAGTTATACATATATGTATCAGAAGTTATACATGTATAAAGCAAATATGTATGATAAGTCATACATAAAAGATGTCATATGAAGGATGTGTATGTATAAGTGTTATACGTACAAATCATGAACGGAAAGCTAAGTACATTACAGCATCCGATGTTGTAAGAGAGATAGTTGATAACCGGAATTTAATGGAACTATAGTAGTTCCGTTAGCCGAATATCGTCTCCCGAGAGACTGTGAAAACAGTGGGAGTGTTTGACTGGCTTTAGAACCGGAGTCTAAAAACTTGTTTAGACGTGTACTTAGAAATGCTCTATGTGATTAAAAGATGGCATAGAACAAAGGAAAATAGCAATAGAAATTAGAGTGATGCACTGTTGCTTATCCTCTAACCAAAGCTGTAGACATGATGGTTATGTCATCTCAATGTGAATTGAGGAGTATACCTTAATTGCTAAAGATCGTTATGTAAATATTGGATAGAGTATTGATATTTACATAAGTGATGATCGCATTCATTGTTCGAGTTTCTTTAAGAACTCAATTATTCAGTTTGACTGAAAACATTGAATACCTTGTTTATCTGAATAAGTTGTGGAGACAATGTTGAACAATATTCCTGTGAATAAGATGAACATTGTATTTTGTCCCTAGTCACTTAATGAGGTGACGTCTCGGAGTGACTAGATTGTAAGTTGATTGATTGTTGTTCGACACCATAAGGTCATATGCGATGACTGGTCGATTACATAGGCAGAGTGCGTGACACTTTGCCGGACAGTGACCATTTAGAGAGTCCCTAAGTTCTATTATAGACGCCTGGTCGTGGCGGGGATCTCTAAGATGTTCTAATGAGTCGATTCTTTTGACTGGATACTATTATCTGAGCAAGTGCAGTTTCCGAGTGACTTTGGTTTTTGTCCTAGGTCGTGCCGTGAAAGGAGGCCAAAAGGGCATTTACTAGGTCATGGTGAGTTGTATTGTGCAATCGGATAGATAGGGCATACAGGAATTGTCCACCCACGTTGGGTAACTATATCTCAAGGCCACTCGAGGAGTTAATGACTACAAATGCGTGGCCACGCTCGGAAGTAATCTGTGAGAGATTTTTCCGGTCAGGTAGTCACACTCTCGATCGAGAAAAGGACTCGCGATGTGTTCGTGTGCAAGTGCGACCTGAAAGACACCTTACATTGAGTGGGAGATTAAAACGGACAAGAGAATTGGTAGCTCACACCTTGTGTCGGACAAGTGGGAGATTGTTGGAGTTAGTGTCCTCCACAATAGTGCGTTAACATAATAAATCTCATTAATGGAATATCGTCAGATATTTAATTATTTGATCCTAGTCAGCTGATCAACGTATATCGGTAACGGTTGGCCAACTAGGGTTTGACGTTACTGTCGTAAGACGGCGGTGTTCAGCTGATCCCTCTCGGTCACACCTAAAGGAACGAGCCCCAACACGAAAGCTAATTAGTTGTATGAGATACAATTTAAATTAGTCCCTTGATTAAATTGACTAAGAGTTAGTCGATTAAATTGATTTAGAGAGATATCGAGTTGTGAGCTTGAGGTACGGAAATTATTATTTAATTATGCGATAATTGAATAATAAATTATTTGAGACGGGAATTAATGATTAAGCAGTTAATTATTAAATTGGTACTAGTTGACTAATGTGATTAGTATTGGTACGTAAACTATATGTGTAGCGGTACACATATATTTACGGAGTGATTTAGACGAAATTAATTGGATGCATTTAAACATGAACCGATGTTTAAAATAAAATTTACACGTATTTTTGCGACAAATATTAGAACCCAAATGGACCCGTAAATGGGACATTAGACCGTGTAAATGGAGTATAGTGGATGATTATAGACATAATCATTTCACTTTACTTGTTGTTTCTTCCATAAGTCATCTTATGATTGCTTGCATGTGATATAAGATTGGACAAAAATAAAAACAAGTGCACTCCCTCACTCCACTAAGTCCACCTGCCACTTCTACTACTACACTCCATCTTTTTGTTCAATATTTCCTACACTACATCTTTCACTTTTGCATGTAAACAAAAATTTGGTCTATCTCTCTAAAAATTAATATACACCATTTACTAAGATTGTTAGTAAAAAAAAAAAAATTACTAAGAGTGTTAGTATTATTTACATAATATTCAAGGGTTATATAGTTAATTTCTAGTTAAAATTAATCATATGAGTTGGAGGTTTGTTCTTGGGTGCAACTTAAAGGAGCTCTTCTAATTTGAAGATTGGATGATCTTGCCTTTCTTAATAGCTCAAGAACAACCAAGATGGGTGATCTTGGTTGTGCCCAAATACTACCATTTCTATATGTAAGGAAATTGTTTTTTCCTTATACTTTCATTAATATGCTTTTATATTGCATGCATGTTACATAGATCATGAAAATGATAAATTATGAGATAATTTAATTTTTATTAGAGAGTCTAATATGGATCTATGATCTTTCAAAAAGTTTCTCCGAAACCGTAATGCCTCCATGCGATTAGTGCAAATAGAGAGCTTCGTTCCTCATATTTCTCACGCCAGTGTCCGCCCTTCTCTTCTCCCTTTGCATTCTAAGACCACGCTCTTGCTTTTTGGCGTCTACGTGCTTGAACTTTCGACCACGTAAGCTCAGATCCTTCTGAGTACCAGCCTCATTTGCATGACCGACCAATTTGACCAACTCCAGATCAATCAACTTAATCAACTTTGTTTAATTTCCTCTTAGAGGGCACTTTCGTCGTACATTCGAGTACAGCATCACTAAACGTTAACTTAGTCAATCTCGTTTCGTCAAACATGTAAGTCTGAGGGTGTAAATCCCATCTTTTATTATTGTATTTTATTTTTGTAATCATTATTGTAAGATTTACGTCGAAAATATATTCAAAACCGATTTATAAAACCTTGTTTCAAACCCTTTTTACGGATTAATAGGAGACAGACGTCGAGAAGGAACGCAGCAACTGCTGCGCCTTTTCCAAGGGACGCAACACCTAATGCGCCTCTTCCTGAGGCTACCGCAGTTCCTGCTTTCCTTCTTCTTCTTTCGTCTTTTGTTTAATTCATTTGTTTGTTTTCTTTCGTCTTTGCTTGTTCTTATTTCGTTAACATAATAATTTTAGCATGTCAATCATTAATAATTTATCATCATTAAAATCCCGACTTACATCCCTTATAATTCATATTTGTGGGTTTTCGTCATTAAATCAAATTTGGGTTTTTAGAGGTTCGATTCATCAATATTGAGTCTCTGTAATCCATCATTGGTATATTTTCATCTGTTTGATTATCGTCACCAATCGTTCGTCAATAATAACCTAATTAATTTGTTTAGTTTGTTAATTTGTATCATTCACCGCGTAATTAACCTAATTGATATGTTCTAATTAATTTTACCCGTCTTTTTTTGTTTTTATGACCAATTCATATGTAAATAACCTGCTAAATCACTTCTATCCGAGTCAAATAATAATCAACCGTTAAATAACCAATTAACATTAATAACACGCAATTCCGGCTTCACAGCAAGAACTGAACTCAGGAACAGACGCAGCAAATGCTGCGCCTCTTCCAAAGGACGCAGCTCTGCTGCTCCTGTTCCGGGTTGAATTATGTCTCTGAACTACCGTTTCTGCTTTGACCTAGTTATTAATTACGTATTAGTTAACTATTATTCGTATTATCACCTAATAATCTGTTCCTTTATTTTCCTTTCGTTTTCTAGAATTATCCGTTTTAAGTGTATTTCCGACGTAAATCAATTAACCCGTTGTAATTATTGTAATTTTCTTTATTGTATCTTTATTATCATATTGTTTGAAAGCTCTCACATGCAACTAACCTTAAATTTCTACTTTGACCCTAATGCATGTTAAACTGCGTGTTCACCGACTTAGTTAATTCTCACATGCTAGGATTAATCTAATGGATGTTGCATAGCATGCATATAACCTTCAACATATCGAGTATAGATGACTTCCCTAATGATTAGTAGAGGCCGCTATCGAGGCGGGCGGGATTAGGTGTTCGATCAAAAGAGCTTCCTAATACGTACCCTCACCCCTTACTCTAGATCTCTGTGAACATCCGTGTTCATTGGCATCCACGAGAGTCATTCTAGACAAAGAATGCTAAGGGTAATGAGTTCTTGGTGTTCATGTCACTACTGTATGTCTTGACATGACGCAAGGTATTCGAACGGTTTCTAATTTTCCACAATAAATTGGTGGCGACTTTACAAATGAAAAGCTTGCTCGCTTTCCTACCCGAGCGACCCCCATGGGCCCGCCTCAATACAATTAAGAAACTAATGTCACCCTTATGCAATTTAGTATTACACATTCAACAAGGAGAACCACACTCAAGCCTAAATGACATTGAGATCAGTTTATTAATGTTCCTGGCATGGGAAGCTTTATAGACCTTAGAATTGAACTAGTTTACCAACGTAAATTTTGTTAAATCTAATTAGCATAAGGCATGTCAAATACGGCCAAGACATGAGTTACGAACATTGTTTTCATGAATAACTAGTCAAATCAATGTACATGGGCAACTATTTGGGATTTAAATGCAAAAACAATGCAAATTAACATCATTGATATCCAATTCACCAAGATTCGACCTAAAACAAAGTAAACCATGTTTTTGTAATTTATAAAATATTTTAATTTTTATGGGGTTTTTGTTTTAAAATGCACACAATATAATATAAAGACTCCTCCCACAAACTTAATTGTCATAGTGTCCTCAATGTGACGCCTACAACATAGCAATAACATAACAAATCACCAGCGACCTAAAGGACACATCTAACAAATGAAATGGAAAATAACTACAGGTAATACGATAAAAGTAGATACAAGAAAAGAGAATACCTGGTAAAAGCTTCGGAGTTCCCCCAAACCAGCTGCAAAAATAGGGGAAAATGGCCAACCGCGCAAATCGATTATCATCAGCTATGTTTCAGACCCAAAAGGCAAGGATACTCGATCGAGTATCCAATAGACAGACCAGTTTTCTTCACGTAAACCAAGTGCTCACCCATGACACGGCCAAAAAAACTCAAAACTCGCATTAGTAAATCAAAAAGCTGCGCGTGTGCTACACAAAGACATAAGTAGCACCAAAAGATAATACAAGCGAATAAAATTAACCATAAATAATGTTCGGGCTTGTCAAACTCATAGCCTAAGATAAAAGGCAAACATGGCGTCCATTTGCCTTCCATCTTGGCATCGACAGGAAAAGGATACACGGCCCCTCCCATTATAGGATCAGTTACACCTTTATGGACCTCATAGATGGGTTTGTCTTTAAATATCGCAGCCTCTAGAGCGTCTAACTGAGCTTCCAAGTCAACACTTTTATCAGAGCTATAAACCGTCTCAGGATGAGGCTCATCTCCATAAATCAACCATTCTATCTCATCTACTTCCTTGCTCCATGGTCTTGATGCAACAGAAGGGGCGTCAGACTGATTCCTGTTCAAACACAAAGCCAGAAAATCATCAATAGTATGATGAACAGTATTAATCATATGACATATAACTTCTAAATAGGGCTGTTTTAATGCTTTATCAAGAATAAAAGTAACTTTATCATCCCCAATTCGTAGTGTAAGACTAGCATCCCTAACATCTATGACCGCCCCCACTGTGTGTAGGAATGGTCTACCTAGATTAATAAGGACTTGGGAGTCTTCAGCCATATAAATCATCAATAGTATGATCAACAGTATTAATCGTATGACATGTAGCTTCTAAATAGGGATTCTTTAATGCTTTATCAAGTATAAAAGTAATTTTATCATCCCCAATTTGTAGTGTAAAACTACCATCCCTAACATCTATAACCACCCCCGTTGTGTGTAGGAATGGTCTACCTAGAATAATAGGGACTTGGGAGTTGTCAGCCATATAAATAACAATAAAGTCCACTAAAATAAAATATTTCCCCCCTCTGACTCGAACATCCTCTAAAACACCTAGAGGGCGTTTAAGAGATTTGTCAGCCATCTGCAAGGTAATGTTAGTAACACGTAATTGACCCATATTTATCTTTTTACAAAATGAATATGCCATAACACTAATGCTGGCCCCCAAATCGCAAAGAGCTTTTATCTATAGCAAGTCTACCAATATGACAAGGAATAGAGAAACTCCATGGATCCTTAAGGTTAAGAGATAAATTGGCTTGCAATGCGGCGTTGTACTCTACAGTGAACGCGATCGGCTCCAGTTCATTGAAAGGCCTCTTCTTTGTTAATATTTCCTTTAAGAACATTGCATAAGCCGGCACTTGAGTGACCAATTCAATAAATGGCACACTAACTTGAAGATTCTTGACTACCTCCATGAATTTTCTAAACTGCTGATCAAGCTTGGATTTCTGTAACCGGTGTGGAAAAGGTAGTGCAATTTTAATTGGCTCGGCTTCTGCTGCTTTAGTAGTAGGTTTGGAAACACCGTCGTTATTTACGAGGGTTACTCAATCAAGTCTAGGGTCACTCAATCGAGTACCCTATTTTCTCCAATTATCATAGCTGGAAAATGAAAAATAGCAACTGCAGGGGGATACTCGATCGAGTTCGAGGCTACTTGATCAAGTACACAACGTTTTTTCTTCCCTCAAAAAAAAAGTACACAACGTTTTTCCCGCTGTTTCGTCTTTCTTCTTACCTCGTGTTTTATCTTTGCTCAATTCGTTCTCGTCATCACTCAATTCCAGGTTTCCTAATCCCTTAGGATGCATGTAGGGGACCTCATCTTCAACAATAGGCATCTCCAGAGTTTGATAAGTAGTACCGCTCCTTAGTAAAATAGCATTAACTTGCTCATGTGCTTGTTTACCTTGAGAAGGAAGAGTTTCAGGCTATTTTAAAGGATTTTGAACCGCCAATTGAGCAACCTCCGTATCCAACATCTTATTATGAGCCACAAGTTTGGCTATTTGAGTCGTCTGCTTTTGTTGCATTATCAAAGTTTGTTGCAACATAGCCTTCATCTCTGCTATATCATTATTCGGAGCTTACTGAGGAGGTTGCATCTGCTGAAATTGTTGACCTCGTTGATTTTCCCTAACAAAATTCCCTGTGGTTGATTACCACGATTCTGGGAATAATATCGGCATTCTGCTGCGGGGTTTTATTAAATAAATTCTAACTTCTTTCAGAGAAGAAGTTGGACTATAGAGTACCTTGCTTAAATTATTGAAAGGCATGTACTTGTTCATTAGTACTCATACATCTGGCCGCAGTATGACCATCAATCCCACATCTTTCACAAGGCACCTCCTGTTGCACCATGGCATGAAAATTCCCAAGGACTGGGATGTCCTCAATTCGGCTATTTGGCCAATTTACGGCCTCCAATGTGGACACAACCACCCGTACACCGGACACCCGCGCGTTGGTTTCGAGGCGGCGACCCTTCTCCCACAGAACTCTGGCGCGAGCCGGGAAACGTCATGGGCCTTTACCGATTTGTAAGGCATTGAAACCGGTGAAAGGTTTGACAAGCCTGTATTTGTGGAGTCGCCGCCAATGTTTATGGAGAATTGGAACCGTTCGAATACCTCGTGTCATGTCAAGACACAAAGTAGTGACATGAACACTAAGAAATTCGTTACCCTTAGCATTTTATATCTAAAATAACTCTCGTGATGCCAATGAACACGGATGTTCACAGAGATCTTGAGTAAGAGGTGAGGGTACGTATTAAGAAGCTCGTTTATTTGAACACCTAATCCCGCCCGCCTCGATAGCGGCCTCTACTAAGGATCAGGGAAGTTCTTTATAATCGATATGTTGTCAATTGTATGCATGTTATGCAACATCCATCATTTTAAAGCTAGCATATGAATATTAACTATGCCAGTTAACAAACAATTTAGTAGTCAATTGGGTTGAAGTTGGAATTTAGGTTAATTACAAGTGAATTGCCATGTAAATAAATCATACAAGAGCAATATGAAATAAAGGAATAAATTACTAAAATAAATTACAATTGAATTACAATAAATAACTTGAATTTACCTCACAAGTACGCTCGAAAAGTAATAATAGAAAATAAAATAAAAGGAAAAGAAATTGAAGTATTAAAATATGTCGGATTATAAGTGATAACACAAAATAATAGTTGAATAAAAAACTAAAACCAAAGCTACGTCTGAACGAGATGAGTTCAGAGGCAGAAACCACCTCAGAATAGGCGCAGCATCTGCTGCGTCCCTTGGAAGAGGCGCATTAGACCGTGCGTCTATTATTGAGTTGGGTTCTGACCATGAAAGTCAGACTCGTTAAATCTTTATTGTTCGTTGGTTAGTTAATGTTGATTATTGTTATATAACTCGAGTAAAAGTGATTTAATTGTATTAAATACATATGAAACAGTCATAAAGCGATAAAAGGATGAATTAAAAACGAAATATTACAAGTTATGGTTAGTTATGATGTCGAAACCGATTTGTATACAAAATTTGAAATAGAATGGAAACTAGAAAATAAAGATCGATGAAGAAACGGAATGGAAATCATATATCAAAAACGAATTCAAGGGACTTGATATGAACAAATCAAGCCCCTAAAATCCGGGTTTGAATTTAATGACGAAAACCCGCAAATATTAGTTATTAGGGATTGAAGTCGGAATTTATTGAAAAGTATTAATAAAAACAAAACCTATAAACTGAAAATATGAAAATTTGAAGGAATATAGAAAGATAACGAAAGAAAACAAAGAAACGGATACTCGATGAAGAAGAAGAAGAGCAGCAGCAGAGAATCAGCCTCTGGAAGAGGCGCAGCAAATGCTGCGTTTATTCTAGAAGGCGGATCTGCTGATTCCTTTCTTCTAGAATGTCTTTCGCTGTTGTTTTGAAAAATAGGTTTGAAAAGATGATTTTGAAAACGGTTTTAAGCATACTTGTTATATAAATTAGTATATTAATTAATACAAAATAAAATACAATAAATAAAATTGAGAGTTACACCCTTAAACTTACGTGTTTGACGAAGCGAGATTAACTAAGTTGTCGTATTAGTGATTGCTCGACTCGATGTAATATGAAAGTGCCCTCTTAAGAAGATTTATAACAAATTGGTTGAGTTGGTTAAAGTGTAGTGGTCAAATTGGTCGGTCTATGCAACATGACTGGTACTCAAAATAATCTAAGCTTACATGGTCACGTAGAGCAAGCACGTTGATGCGTGTCATTTATATGATGTTTTACATCTCCTTTTACACGCATTTCAGAGCTCATTTGTTTAGTTTATGCTACATTTCCCCCTATTTCCGTCTACTTCCGTATTTTGTACTTTATTGCAGAAATGTGAAGAATTCGACGGGAAATCAAGCCAAATCTGTTCCCGAGTAAGCTGCATTGCAAATGACGTAAAGGAGTTGCTTAAGGAACGAGCTTGGTGCGCAATCCAAGGCCCGAAAGACAAGTCCACGAGTTAAAAGAAGTCAAGTAGCAGCTTAGCCAGTCGACCGACCAACCTAGTCAGTCGATCGACCAAGGCTCGGTTCCCAGAAGCTACTGTTGCTGAGGAGAAGTCGATCGACCAGCATCTTCGGTCGATCGACCAGACTTCGATTCCAGACGAGATTTAGAAAGCCCGTGAAGTTTAGGTTTTAGAGAGGATTGTTGCGTTGGTTGCTATATAACGTAACAGCAGCATATCGAATAGATGATCGGATTTTTATCAGAGAACACATTAAGTTTCACAACACAATACATTAAGTTTGAGTTTTAGTTTGTTCGGATAATTAGGGTTTGCTATATCGATTCTTGCTTTGGAATTCTGCCCTGTTCCCAATCTTTCCTCTGAATTTTCGGTATTCATCCTGCCCTAATCCCGTTTATTGCTTTCTTTGTTAGTATAGAATTGATAGTTAGTGTTCCCAAGCCAATTATCGTTTCTTCATCATTGCTATTTACTTTAAGTATGAATTCCGTAATTGTCATGAGTTCTATTGTTGTTTTTACCTTCGCCATGAGTAGCTAAATCTGCAGTGCTAGGATGTAGGCGATTTATGGCTAGGCGGCATTAAATTGAACACGGACTGAACCCGCGTGTCAGTCGATCGACTGACATCGTTGGTCGATCGACTGACCTTGTAAGGTTACCCTTCGTTTTAATTGTTTTTAAACTTGTATTTAACAAATCGAATGCATGCGACCAGTTAGATACCTATTTTGTGACTGACCCATTAGACCGAAAGGTAGGGAAGGTTTTTTGACCATCAATTAATTCGACTAAATTGTGCTAAGATCGAAAGATAGGCATAGTTTAGACTATTAGTCACTTTTCAGGACGAAAGTTAGTATTAGTGACATCAGGGACCTATAGCGAGATCGAGAGATGCTATTTATTAGGAGTGGACCGAGAGGACCTCTTATTTCCCGCCTTACCTGTGTTTAATTCAGACCGACTTAGTTTGCTGCCGCCGAAGCTGTAATGACCCGACCATCCTAGTACCTTTCCTTTATCTGTTTAATCCACATCTTTAGTTTATTTTCTTTTTATTGTTATTAGTTATAGACCAATTCAACATACCCCCATAACAGTTACCTTTGACTGATCATAGAACAACTAAAGTCTACAACTGCCTCCTTGCGGATCGACCCTGTTACCACTAGCCTAGGTTAGTCTTAATAGGAATTATAAATATTATCTTTGGTACTCACAGCGACGGGTATCAAATTTTGGCGCCGTTGCCGGGGAGGCAATAGTCCTAATTTTAGTTGTTTTTATTTTCAGTCTTTCTCAGTTTAAGGAACTTTTGTTCCTTAAACTTTTCTTATATTCTTGTTGTAGTTTCATCTTATGCGCAGGTCACAGGGTGGAGAATTATTACCATTTGACTCTGAGATAGAGAAATCTTTGCGCGGGTTGAGACGAGCACGAAGGATATTGTCGACAGAGGAAGAGCTGAGTACTCTGTCAAGCTATCTCGAGCACGATCTGTTTGAGGAAGACCAACAGTCTTTACCCACCTCTTCGGCTGAAACAGTTACCTCTCCAGAAATCTCAGTCATGGCCGAGGAAGCGAGTATAGCTAGTTTTTCTGAGCCGACAGCCGCCGACTTGTACAAAGGGTTCGAATTACCGGGAGAAGCCAGGAAATTCGAACCAAAGCCTGCTTACATTACTATGGTTGAGAGAAACCAGTTTGGGGGAGCTGCAAATGAAGATGCAGCTAAGCACATGGAGACCTTCATTGACTACTGCAGCGCCATTCCCCCTCCAGCTGGCGTAACCCAGGATCAAATCAAGGAGACCATGTTCATCTTTTCCCTTCGTGATGCCGCAAGGGAATGGTATAGGGATTTGGACAAGACCGTTCTGGAGATCACTGATTGGAATACATTGGCGTTGGCATTCTATAAGAAATACTTTTCTGCTTCAAGGACGATCGCCATTAGAGCTCAGATCACGGGCTTTAAACAAGGGCCAGATGAAAATTTCCATGAGGCGTGGGTCAGATTCAAGAAGTTGGTGCGAACCATACCGCACCATGGGTTTGCTAAGTGGAGTTTGTGCAATCATTTCTACAATGGGTTGTACGACGATCAGAGGGCCATTTTGGATCTTTGCAGCCAATGGGAGATTTCTTTGAAAATTTAGGAGCAACCAAGGGGTGGAAGATCATTGACGATCTAGCTACCCACAAGGCCGAGTATGGGAATTCGAGAGGGAACCAGAGGAGAGCTGCTGAATCCTCCTCTGTTCTTTGCACTTGAGGCTCTTCTTTGCGAGATTCGACAAATATGAGCTAGGGGGAGCATCTAAAGGTGGGATGTACCAAGTCAATGATGTGCAGGACGGTCCCTTCGTCTGTGAAAGGTGTGGAGTTGAGGGCCATGTCTCGAAGAACTGCCATAGTCCCTTTGAATCTTGTGCTGCCTTTCAACACTATAGGCAGAACAACTCCTACTACGAGCCACCGCATCCGAACTTGAGTTGGAGGAGCCAGAATGTCCAAAACCCAACTCAACCTCCGCCACAAAGAAGCAGCCGTATGTTCCGCCTCATCAAAAGCAACAAGCAGCATACCGAAGCCTCCTTATGTGCGCGCAGCAGCAACAATCACAAAATTCGAGTTTTCGAGCTTAAGAATCTGCGCTAAAGGAGTCCCAAGCAAGAGAGGCCGGGATGAAGTTACTTGAGAGCCAAATTGCTCAACTAGCTAGCAAAAGCAACACTCGAGCTCCAGGGCACTTACCCACTCAACCCGAACAAAAGGAGACCCTAAATGCCATCACATTGAGGAGCGGGTCCACCCTTGACGGTCCCGCTATGATTGAGGATCTTTGTTGGGAAAGATGAGCCAGAAACAAGCAAAGAGAAAGCTTCAACGAACAAATCAAAGAAAAAGGAGTTCGCCAGAATTTGGTCGATCGATCGATATCCCTAGTCGATCGATCGAAATACGGGTTCCAGGAGCTTCGAACGCGTGCATACCGGTCGATCGATCGAGGAAGGTGGTCGATCGACCACTATCATCGCTGATATTGAAGAGTCTCGTCCTTTAATGCCAAATAATTTACGAGATCACTTGTTTCGGGGTACCACGATCCGAAGATTTTAGGGCGCACCCGAGTGTTGATGGGTCGATCCCGGCTCAAGTTTGATCCAATGACGGTCAATGGGTCTCATTTGAGACGGTCCGAGGAAGGGTCTAGCTTCAACAAGGAGAAGGTGACGGACTTCCAGCCAAAGTCCAAGGACGCCGCGCGCGCGTGGAAGAGAGGGCTAAGGTGCTCCTTACATGCCCCATATCCGGAGAGACTCGTGCCAACCAAGGAACAGGTATCTTTCGGTAAGTTTGAGAAAGTTATCCGTAGTCTGAATGTGCAAGTCCCCTTCCTTGAGCTAGTTAACCAAGTACCCGCTTACACCAAATTTATGAAAAATTTGTTGTCTAAAAAGCGGTCACTTGAAAGGTCGCACGTCGCACTTACCAAGGAGTCTTGTTCTTATCTGTCTCACACTGCGCCCCTTAAGTTAAAGGACCCGGGCAGTTTTTCCGTCCCTTGTAGCATAGGTACCTTTTCTATCGAAAAGGCTTTATGTGATTTAGGGGCTAGCATAAGTGTCATGCCCTTGAGTCTAGCTAGGAAGCTTAAAGCGACCAGGTTTGCTATTACTAAGATGACATCCGGATGGTGACCGATCTGCGGTCGAGCCCATAGGAGTCCTAGAGGACATACCCGTCCAGATAGGGAAGTTTTTCTTCCCTGTCGACTTTGTTGTCCTTGACATGCCTGAGGATGACCATATTCCCATCATTTTGGGTAGGCCATTTCTGCACACTGCTGGTGCAGTCATCGACGTCGGTTTAGGAACCTTGACCTTCAAGGTTGGGAAACACTCTATTGTTTTTGCCCAACCGGCTAAGAAAAAGGATGCCATGTGGCCTGTCACCTGTAACACGGTTTCTGAAAAGAAATCGTATATTGTGCTTCCTGAATTACCTGTCCCTATATCTACTGATGTGTTAACCCCTCCGCCCCGAACTGGGAGCAAGAAGGAGGAAAAACTTGTTGTTTTAGACATCGCAGGAGCTGGTTTGGGGAAGGAAGAGCCGCTGGATGCTCCAGCTGCGACAGAGCAGATCGTTTCAAGAGGAGGTCTTGGATGCTTAAGCTATGGGATTGATGAAGAAGTAGAGGATGAGCCAGCCAAGGTGAGATGGGCTGATTTGGACTCCGATGGTTCTGAGGGAGTCCTTGATTGGGAAGACGACGAAGCTGATCCATTGAGCTCTCCAACTGTTGAAGCTGAGAAGGGTGCAACTGATAAGATGAGCACCATTGAGGCTACCTCTAGTAGCCAGAAGCCGACGAAGTGGGCCATACCGTGGTCCTTTTTGATCAACTATTAGTTGATCGAGTTCGTTATAAACTTCATTTTATTGCTTCCGAACTATTTTTTTTATTGCTTTTGTGTGCGCGAAAACTTCGCTTTTATTTCGTTTGCTTAGGATTTTTGAGTACTTTAGACTTCGTTCTGGGTTTTGCGCAATTTTTGGCGCGTACTATTGTGCATTTGCAGGTAATTAGAGCTTATTAGCTCAAATCATTGAGCAATTACGAAGAAATAAGACGCTGCAGCAGTATTTTCAGTCGATCGACTGGCACCATTGGTCGATCGACTGAATTGCAGTTCTGAGCTATCGTTCACGAGCACACTGGTCGATCGATCGCCTCTTTAGGTCGATCGACCACTGCTGCTGCTATGTTCATTCACGACCTCTCCCCTGCTGTGTTTGGTCGATATGCGGTCCTAAGGGAGTCTTCTACTCCACTTTATTTTCCGTCAAATTGTCTATTTCTTCTTTTGTCTCATTTGTGCACAATATTTACGTTTCAAAATTGTTTGTCTCGGTCTTATGCGTGGTTTTAATTGTCTTTTCAGGTCCTTATTGGTAGCACTGCTGGCTACTGAAACCTCCTAGCTCACGCTGGTTTGGGGAGGTTTCCTTTGCTGCGCTTAAAGTCTTGTGAGTTCCCAAGTCTTTACTTTATGTCATTGTGTTTTAATTTCCCTTTTCTCGCAAATTCCCGTTTTCCATTTTTCTTCATTACATGATTTTGCACAATGGGGACATTGTGTGATTTGGTTTGGGGAAGGGTTTTGCGTCGCACTTCATTCATTTGCTTGCATTCACGTTTAAATTTTGTTTTGCATTATTTATTTCACATTCGCTATATTTTGTTTTGCATTGTTTATTTCACATTCGCTATATACAAAATTCAAAAAAATTTGAAAAATTTCAAAAAAAATCCCATAAAATGCACGTTTATTTTAGCATATAGGTCGAGTCGGAACGGTAGTATTTCAAGGATGATTTAGCATTTGCATCTGTTTTGCCTAAGCCTTGCTTGACTTACATGTTATTAGTAGAATCGTAAGTGCATAGTCTACGAGTTTTCGTTAATTTATTTGCTGAGCCTGAGACTTGACTTTAACAATTGGCAAGCTACATCATATTTTCTGAGTTTTTAGAACTTATAACTGGTGTCATTCATGACCAGTTCATCTAGGAATGTGAGTAGTACTCCTTATGAGGCATGTTTCCTTAATTTGCATAATTATGAATTTGATCTACTTAATACCTGTATGCATTCGGTTTGTGGTTAGTTGACACATGTGGTAGAGGTCTCCTTTTCTCATTTTACCCATAAGCTCCACACTGCCAAAAACATCCTTTTTTGTCCTATTTACTACATCCTACATTTAGCCTGTCCTTTGTCAAGCTAGTAGTCTGTTTTCTTGGGATTGTTACTCGTTTTTGGTAGCATATGCTCTGTTGAGATGATGTTTGGAAAATGAAAAAGGAAAGAAAGAAACGAAAGAAAAAGAAAGAAAAAAAAAATGATGAAAAATGATTCGAAAAAAATGAAAAAAAGAAAAAGAGGTTTTGTACTGTTTAAGCAGTCGATCGACTGCCAAATATGGTCGATCGACTGAGATTCGAGGAAAGGTCAATTCGCATGATTTAATCCTTATCCCTTGGCGATTTTTGCTCCCATGATTCGTTTATATCCTATGGGGAGTTTTATTGATTTGATAGTTTGGAGATTGTGAGATTTGTGCTTGCTATAGCACCGGTTCGTTTGATTATGAGCAAGAAGTTGGATATTGTCCCTTGGTTCCGTTTTGGTACTAGCTTGATCACCTGTACCTCCACTTCACCATAAAATGTTTTGCCTCTTCTTACCCATACCTCACATTTCCATAATTATACCTCGGCATGTGTCAATGGTCATCTGTTTGGTTGGAATGCATATGTACGGTCGTAGAGGTCGTCTTCATAATTTATTGCTGGCATGTTTTCATAGGTCGTAGTTAGGTGAGAGTCACTACAAAATTAATTCTTTCTATCTTACATATATATCACCTGCGCTTATTGAGTGATTTGAGTGACCCATGAGAGTCCAATTTGATAAGTCTCTACAGTTAACGGTTCAGCAGTTTTTGACGACTTTATAATTCGTTTGCATGATTCATATTACTAGTTGATTGTTGGTTGTGCATTAAATTGGTTTAGGCTTTACTTGTGCATCTCGCTCTGAGATTGAACTCGTTCCATTAGGTCATTAGATCGAGTCTAGTTCTTGCTTGGGGACAAGCAAGGTTTGGTTTGGGGAGATTTGATGCGTGTCATTTATATGATGTTTTACATCTCCTTTTACACGCATTTCAGAGCTCATTTGTTTAGTTTATGCTACATTTCCCCCTATTTCCGTCTACTTCCGTATTTTGTACTTTATTGCAGAAATGTGAAGAATTCGACGGGAAATCAAGCCAAATCTGTTTCGAGTAAGTGCATTGCAAATGACGTAAAGGAGTTGCTTAAGGAACGAGCTTGGTGCGCAATCCAAGGCCCGAAAGACAAGTCCACGAGTTAAAAGAAGTCAAGTAGGCTTAGCTTAGGTCGACCGACCAACCTAGTCAGTCGATCGACTAAGGCTCGGTTCCCAGAAGCTACTGTTGCTGAGGAGAAGTCGATCGACCAGCATCTTCGGTCGATCGACCAGACTTCGATTCCAGACGAGATTTAGAAAGCCCGTGAGGTTTAGGTTTTAGAGAGGATTGTTGCGTTGGTTGCTATATAACGTAACAGCAGCATATCGAATAGATGATCGGATTTTTATCAGAGAACACATTAAGTTTCACAACAAAATACATTAAGTTTGAGTTTTAGTTTGTTCGGATAATTAGGGTTTGCTATATCGATTCTTGCTTTGGAATTCCGCCCCTGTTCCCAATCTTTCCTCTCGAATTTTCGGTATTCATCCCGCCCTAATCCCGTTTATTGCTTTCTTTGTTAGTATAGAATTGATAGTTAGTGTTCCCAAGCCAATTATCGTTTCTTCATCATTGCTATTTACTTTAAGTATGAATTCCGTAATTGTCATGAGTTCTATTGTTGTTTTTACCTTCGCCATGAGTAGCTAAATCTGCAGTGCTAGGATGTAGGCGATTTATGGCTAGGCGGCATTAAATTGAACACGGACTGAACCCGCGTGTCAGTCGATCGACTGACATCGTTGGTCGATCGACTGACCTTGTAAGGTTACCCTTCGTTTTAATTGTTTTTAAACTTGTATTTAACAAATCGAATTCATGCGACCAGTTAGATACCTATTTTGTGACTGACCCATTAGACCGAAAGGTAGGGAAGGTTTTTTGACCATCAATTAATTCGACTAAATTGTGCTAAGATCGAAAGATAGGCATAGTTTAGACTATTAGTCACTTTTCAGGACGAAAGTTAGTATTAGTGACATCAGGGACCTATAGCGAGATCGAGAGATGCTATTTGTTAGGAGTGGACCGAGAGGACCTCTTATTTCCCGCCTTACCTGTATTTAATTCAGACCGACTTAGTTTGCTGCCACCGAAGCTGTAATGACCCGACCATCCTAGTACCTTTCCTTTATCTGTTTAATCCACATCTTTAGTTTATTTTCTTTTTATTGTTATTAGTTATAGACCAATTCAACCAACCCCCATAACAGTTACCTTTGACTGATCATAGAACAACTAAAGTCTACAACTGCCTCCTTGCGGATCGACCCTGTTACCACTAGCCTAGGTTAGTCTTAATAGGAATTATAAATATTATCTTTGGTACTCACAGCGACGGGTATCACACGTAGGCATCGAAAAGCAAGAGCGCGGTCTTAGAATGCAAAGGGAGAAGAGAAAGGCGGACACTCACGTGAAACATATGTGAGGTGGAGGCTTCTATATATACTAATCACGTGAAGGAATTATGGTAAAAGTAGGATTAGGTAATAAATCTGGAAGAAAAATGAAAATTGGAGAAAAAGCAGCCCAGGAAGAGGCGCAGCAGGAACTGGGACCCTTCCAAGAGATGCAGTACCTGCTGCGTTCTCTCATGGGCAGTTTCCTCATGAGCAAGATAGATTTCCGCTGTTTTATTTAGGAATTAGGGAAGAGGTATGCTTCCTTATTCTGCAAGGTAGATATTTTTGTGATAAAAGATAAAATTTAGGAATAATACTCCCGAAAAATTCTAGAATATTCCGACTCGGTTTTAAGAGGGTTTAGAAAATGGAAGCGGTTTTTTACCCGGACTCCAAATGAACTTTAATTACTGTCAAAACGACCGTATCGGCGCGTAGATGACGACCATGAGGATGAGTTGACTATTTGAGCTATAACGTATCGAGAAACTTAAGAATTATCTTAAATCGCTCTACGTGATTAAATTTGCGGCTCAGTCATCAATGGGTGGTTGGCGGGAGGTACAAAAACGAGGTGTCAACAGAACCCCCAATTTGAGTGAGGCTTGGACAATGCAAAAGACAAACTATAGCCTCCAGGCCAATCAAATATTACAACCTGAAGACTATGGCGACGCGAGGCAGCTCAAGGGGTCTGCGCTAATGACCTGTCGCCGGGAATATTTTAGAATCTGTCGACTGTTGGGGATGGTCGTTTTAAGTCCATTAGACTATGTGAGGAGGCTCGCCAGCTATAAGAAGAAACCATACCCGAGATATAGGCGAACTGCAACTTCGTTGGGAATCATATAATGTCGATGGACAGAAACAAGATTTTCTGAGAACCACTGAGCAAACATGATGCTATAGAAGAGCGAGACTTTCCGAGAACGCTCTAAGTAACAAAACTTTCTGAAAGCCGCTAATAATAATTTTTTTGGTTGAAGGCGAGACTTTTCGAGACACGCTAAAGAATAATTTACTTGGAGAAGGCGAGAGTTTCTGAGAAACGTTGAAAAAGGGGCAGGACTTTTCGAGAAATGCTGAAAAGGGGCAGGACTTTCCGAGAACTGCTGACAATAATTTACTTTGGTTGAAGGCGAGGTTTTTTCAGAATCGCTGAAGAATAATTGACTTGGTAGTAGGTGGATCTTTCTGAGAACTGATAGATAATAATCATCTTGATAAAAGGACTTTCCGAGAACCAAATGCTTGAGATTTAATTTAATTGATAGAATACGAGATTTGTATTTAAAGAAACACATGGGCTGTATAGCGGTGACAAACTCTCGCTGGGGAACAAAATGTTGCAACCGCTAGGGAAAATGTAGACTAATAGGGTGAAGAAATACGATGTAGGAAATATACGGAGTAAAAACTACCCCTAGCACTAGAAGAAATATCAAAAAGTGGGAAAATATGGGGCTTGGGCCCGCAAATAATGAACTTGAAAAGAATTAAGATAAGAGCTGCTGTGAAACCTGCTGGGGAATAGGCGTAGCAGGGAACAGGCCTCGGGAAGAGGCGTAGCTAACACTGCATTTTCTCTAGGGCTTGTTCGTGCCTGAGTAAAACAGAAATCAGCGCGAGTTCTTATTAATTTAAACAAAACTTTTCTTCTTCTTCTTCCTCCCGACAAAACTCGCATACCCAACCAAATTTCATCAAAAATTGATCAAAATCCACCACAAATCATGATAAATCCAGATATGTATCTCGTCCTTACTTTAAATTTCATTTGTAGTTAAAATTGGATAGAAAATTTATGGTTTTTATGCCGAAAACTGTCGAAAATTTGGGGATTCCATCCCAAATGAATTTGTCCCTTTAAATTGACATAAGAAATGTGTAATTTAACATGCTAGGAGTATAACCATATATTCGTCTCGAATTTTCGTTGAGTTTGATGAATTGAGACCAAAATAAGATGATCCTTGCTATACAACTTCAAAGGGCTCGAAAATGGCCTCAAACTAGTCGAATTTTGACGACACTTGATGTTTTTGAACGCTTGGATGATAGGTAAACTTCCTATCATGTCGGAATTTTGGTTTGTGACAGGTTTTCCATGACACTTTTTGTATGGGTTTTGGCCATAGTAGCGAAATGTTGCCAAAATTTTGGCTTGTAGCCATGACTAAGCTTAGTTTAGATACGTAGGAATGTAATTTTATCACCTTTGTCGACTTGCTTGATGGTAGGGCTTAGGAAAAATGACTCGAGAAGACGACTTAAAATTGCCTCTAAATGCTTTTATTTGCTTTCTTTTGCAGAGGACTTACCTTCTACCTCAGGGCGAGACCCTATGGAGGTGGGCGATGATCCTCTTACGATAATGGTGGTTAACATGGGGGAAATGGAGAAAGAGGAAGAGGCGGCCAGGAGGGTTAGCGTGAGGAGGAGGGGATCCCATCTTGTGCTTGCGCCTTAGTGGGCGGATAAATGGGATGGTCGACATCTCATTTGGGCAGCGGAGAGTCACTTGTCGTACCGTGCGGCACAAAGACTGGCGAGATTTCGATCTTTGTATTGCATTACAATAAGTCTTTCTCTATATTATCTGCTTTTGCTTAGCAAATAAGCTAATAAAATTTTTGAAAATGCAGGAGGCCGGGAATATGAGGTCATTTCCCGGGCACACGACCATGATGGAGGTCTATGAGAAGTCGTCGGAGGAGTAGAAGGCGATCATCGAGTGTGGGACCTTCAGATCTTTGGTGAGGGGCTGGCAAGACTCCAAGGGAAGAAGATTCGGGCCAACATGTGCCTGATTCGAGCTTTTCTGGATCACTTCTGGGATACAAGCTCGACTTTCCATATACCTTTGGGAGAGATCGGGGTTACTTTGGAGGACTACGACATGATCTCCGCTCTGCCTTGTGGAGAGGAGCCGGTAGTGTGGCCCACGACGGCCATGAGAGCGCATTCAGCCGAGGCTAGGGGTTTGATCGCCTTGAACCTGGCCAAGGTTGCGGCTAGGGTACCCGGCCTGGTTCCGAGTTCTTACGTTAAGGAATACATTGACGGTAAGACTTAGGCAAGGGTGCAGACGACTGCAGGTGGTGGTTTGGTACCTTCTTCAACGTGTACAACTGAGCAGCGAGCCTGACTGTGGCTCTGGTGGTTTTTGTCTTCAATTTACTTCCGAGATAAGGGGGAGAGGCTGTCTGTAACACCCTTGATTTTCGGCTAAATTAAAAATTACATTGACGTACAAACTTGGCTGAAATACGGGGATATTATAATAAATACACAAAGTCACTTATTACAAAATATATTTCTTTAAACAAAATGAAATAAAACTCTTACAAGGTCTCCCATAAAAACTTAGTCTCTCATAAAAACTTGACTTGAAATAATTTCTTTTTAAACAGAGAATTGTCTTCCAAGTAACACGACTAACAGATAATATAATAATAATATCCATGGTCACAATCGACAGACCCATAACTCAATATAATACATGCATCCAAATCTCATTATCAATGTCTTACTCATACTTACTCATACAGTCAAATATATATAAGCTTGTAAAGAATTGTTTAACATTTAATCCCCAACAACTCACTCGCCCTAAAGTCTAATGTGGAAGGGTATGGCAACAAAATATAAGACGGTCCAAAATATGCAATCTCTATAAAATAATAGTTTCATTATAAAAGTGAATCAGTTGTCTCGATACAATATTTTACCATCATATTACCATTAATCATTCACATCAGCTTAGTATGACAACCATCTCATTAGTACCTAAAACACAACATATAACTGTCTTAGAATAAAAAACTAATCTTTCGTTCTTCCATCAGTGTACCCAAAATCAAATGTCATTGACCACTCACAGAATGAAGCCTCTTAAAATAAATATTTAGAATGAAACAATACTCTTCAATATAAGATTGAAATCCTTTCTTTCACTAGACTTGGGTTTCTCAAGTATGTACCATAAACATTGGTACATAAGAAGCTTTCATGTTCTCTTATCTTCTATTTGACGACTGACCATAGACTAAGTGTGCACACCTCTACACCAGGTCTGTACGTGGACAAGAGCATCTAATGGCGGGAGTGGGGATCAATCCACTCCATACAACTACTAAGGTATTATTTCATGCCAGACTAGACACTCCGGGTTGTGAGCCAACTATTATTCTCTAGTCATTTTTGTATGCCTGGCTCGCCCCTCTGGGTTATGAGCCAAACTATAATCTTTCGGTCTTATGACTTTGAACTTTAACGGATATGTTAAATAAACTGTAAAATTCCGAAACAAAGCTCAGTTTATCATATTACAAAGAAAATAGTATAATTACTTCAAAAGTAATATAATTGAAGTACTTACTCTGTGTAAGTAAAATAAACGCATAGGTTAATAAAAACTTTTTCCAGGTAATCCAATAAAACCAACTTCATACTATTTATTCCCTTAGTACCATACTGCAATCCATAATCACAATCTCAACTCTGTCTACTCATAAATAATAGTACCAGACATAGGATTCTTATCTCGCTGCACTCAACATGAATGACTACATACCTAATGTACCTAGTTATAAATCACTTCTAGCATTTCACTACCCTTAGACATATATAACAATGTAACTCCTTGTAAATACTAATTCTCCATTTCTCCTTGCCAAGTACGTGATAATCAAACTGTATATCCCTTCTCACGATATTAATCGTACCAAGAGACAGTATATAGCCATAGCTATTACTAAATTGATATACCCTCTCTTGACTCCAATAACTCAACTCATTACTCCTTCTCATAATATATTACTCCCAAAATAATCAGGAATCGTATCTTCATCGTCGAACCTAAGCTAAGGACAAGGAGTGAGTGAATGGCGGATAAACCACGAAATAATATTTTCATCTCAATATCAATACCAAACTCATAACTCAATAACCATGGTCACTTAAGACCGTAAACTTGGCACGGAAGCCCTATAATTCAATACTAGTAACCAATCGCAATTTCAATATCAATATCGTCAAAGGTCCAACATTGAACTATGCTCAACACACAATGTACGTGATTGTAAGCTACTCACCCACGAGTCGAGGTCAAAGAGAAAAACAAATCAAATTGAGATTTACTGAAGTTACTCCTCAACTCAACATCACTTCACATTCCTATCATAAATCAAGTCCAAAGTAATAATAAATTCTAACTTAATGGTTCCCACTCTACTGCACAAATTGAGATTTACTGAAGTTACTCCTCAACTCAACATCATATTCTTTACCATTAAAAATCTCAATTACTCAACAAATATTCAATTCATGTAAAATTCAATCTAATGTTGTATCGTCCTCCAAACAATTAGCTAGCTAAGCATGTCACTTTTATGGGCACAACCTTACCCACTCTCAACCATCATACTTATCAAATCTAAATTAAAAATGTATGTTTTCTATGTGTAATAATAATAATATTACAATCAATTTCAAGGTATAAACAAGTTCAAACATATAAAAACATCTCAAATAGCACCTCAAAACTCCCATATTATTAAGCATTCAAATTCCTATTTTCTTTCAAGACAAACTTTCCACTAACTGTAATCTCGTCTTTGCAATCACCGCAAACCCGCAAATAAACCGAACCCATATCCCAAATAATTAACTTAACAATAATAAGATAGAATAACTACTATGATATAAAATATATAGAAGAAAACGATTACGTATACCATGTTCAATAATCAATCTATCACATAAAACACATGCAACCAATATATATTCAATATAACCCCGAGTAACATTTTTCAAGGCCAAACATTAACTTGTCTTTCAATTGTAAAACCAAAATTCTTAATCATAAGATAAAACGTGGAACAAATAATGAGCCAAACCAAGTAGATGAAATATCCATAGCCATGCTATTAAACATGATGGTTTATTCCTTCACGAGTAAATAACTCCCTTGAATAGTTCAGCCATCAAACTAATCAGCTCCTTATATAATTTTAAGCATCTACCACAAACTTGGGAGCTATTAGCACATAATTCATATAAACCCCAAAAAATATTAAGAGTAGTAGCAGCGGTAGAATCGCGTTACCTTTAAATTTCGTATGGGGAAGAGATTAGAAATTTCTTCTGTATCAATTGTTGGGGATAAAATATCAACTTTTTTACCCATGATGACGTGGCGCCTGTTCATTGGCGGAAGGAAATGCAAAGGGATTGATGAGGTGGACAAGGTGGGAACGTGGGATAAAAGCTAAACAAACACAATTTATGTTGATAAACCTACGTGCAAAGGAGAGTGGGGTCTTTGACTATTTCACAAACTACTTCATAATAATAAGAAACTACTCCCTATTTTCCATGAGCAGACGCATGATTATAGCAGCAGAGGTAGGGAGGAGTTGGAGATTGCAACCCTAGCAAACACAACTATATAAAGAGGGGAACGTCATATTGAGAAGGGGCATTCAACACTCTACTAATCAACATTCCGTCTACACTTAGCAATATTGGTGGGATTCCGACACCCCCCGCGGTTGTTCCCACATCGGATTTTCAGCGTCACCAAAACTTCTCGTGTCAACCTTTTATTTCATCGTTCATTCGTTCATTAAATTCGTCATATATATATCGTCTTAGGCCGTAGATTAATTACTATCACCCATTATTTAAAATTAATAGTCGGTAAATTTTTACCAAAACAATTTGGCGCCCATCGTGGGGCATAATGATAATTTTCTACAGCCAAGTCTCGCAACATCTAACCAGACCATAGCCATGGCCGGAACCAGCCAGAATCCATCCAGCAGCCAGAGCATGTCAGCCCTGTCCTCTTGAGCAAGACCTTCTCCTGCATCGGCAGGATCAGTGAGTGCACCTCCAACATCCAGCCATATGATCCCCGTCAGCATGTCACCCAGAACCATGCCACTGCCTCTGCCTCTTCCTCTTAAACCGCCGCAGATACCCAAGCCAGCAGGCACGCCCAGCCAGTCCAGATTCATCCGGCAGAGCAGCCCCAACAAAGGTGAAGCTGCGTCCAAAGCCCCGACCCAAGAGAGAACAAGTGCAGAAGTTCTCAGAAGCAGAGGAGCTCCAGTACTTGACCCGATGTAGGTGATGATCAAGGGGATTGATACTCTACACCAGGCCATTGAGGATCTGAGGAAGGACAACAGAACCTGATCACTCAGATCGTAACAGCGATCCAGCCCAAACCAGCATCGACACCTGAGGCCCTAAACCTGACCTGCGGTGGAGGATCAAGTCGATCAATTCCGTCAGAACTAGTCACCAGACAAGACCTTATAGTAGTAGCAGTCAGTGAACCAGGCGAGCCCAGAGGATTGGAATGTTTTTTATTTGACAACTCACCCAACCTGCAGCAGACACCAGGTAATGCATTGCTTAACACTCCGTCAGGGTCTGACTATCTACTTTTTGCAGGAACGCACGTGCATCAGACATCCGATTGGCAATACAGAGCTATCATCAACACAGTAGTTCCATCACTTAGCCAATCCACCAGTGGAGCCTGGGTCGAAAGCCTACAGCAGACACCAGGATGGCAACCTGGATCTATAATCAGTGCAACACCAGTGACAAGTCATCTACCAGGATGCCCCTAAGTAGGAGGTACACATGTTGGTTCCTTTCCGCCTGTTTCTAACCCCCTTGTAGGAGCAGGTAGTTCGCTGGAGCTGTAGTACCAGGAGCTGAGGGACCTAATGTACTGGATACCAGGCGTCGCACGTCCATTAGAGAAAGCGGCACGAGATAGCTATGCAGACTCACCTTTCGTGGACGACATAGCCCTCGTCGGCGGTCCTAAAGGGTGTGTACCACCATCCATGACGCTCTACGACGGAATTACAGATCCACTTGATCACGTCAACCACTACAAGCAGAAAATGATGGTGATCACCGCGACTGAATCTTTAAAGGAGGCTTGTATATGCAAAGCATTTGGGTCGACCTTGTCTGGAGCAGCCCTGCAGTGGTTCGTCGACCTGCCCAATAAAAGTATAACCAACTTCGCCGACCTAGTTAATGCATTCAACCAGCAGTTTGCCAGCAGCGGAAAGCCAGAGAAGCAGACCAGCGACCTCTACCGGATAGTGCGAAGGTTCTAGGAATCTACTCGTGATTACTTAAATAGGTTCAACAAGGAGAAGGTGACAATTCTGAGGTGCGATATAGCAATCGCTATACAAGCCTTCCGCCGGGGATTGCACCAGGATTCAGATCTATACAAGAACCTGACCATGCATCCATGCACTACCTTTGAGGAGGTACAATCAAAGACGATTGCTGTCATGAGCCTGGAGGAAGACTCTGCACCCATAAGATGTGGTTATGATTCAGACCCAGTGTCCAGAAAAGCCCCGGTGGAAAACAGGAGCGAAAGATCCAAACCCTATAGTAGGAGCGTGAACAAAGTTTCTTTAAGTTCTAAAGGAAGGGCGAGGCAGATCTGCTTCCCAAGGTGAGTGAGTATGGTTTCACCACGAATCTTGCAGGATTGTTCAAAGCCCTGCAAAAGCTGGGTCGCAGAGTCAGATGGCCTAAGCCTCCGGCAGAGGGATACTCCAGCAGCAGAGAAGATACTTGCAAAAAGTGTGAGTTCCATGGCAACAACACCCACGACATAGACGAATGCCATTCTCTACAGAAGGAAGTCAAATATCATTATGATCGAGGAAATCTGGATCACATCCTACCTAGAGGCACAACCAGAGTGAACTCTACAGATCAGGTTATGCCATCTCCCCCTCCTCAATGTACTAGAATTGTTAGTGTTATCACAGGTGGCTTGGAGCTATGCGGATTGACGTACTCAGTAGCAAAGAGGCGTGTCGCTGAAGCAAAGGGGGATAAACTAGAATATTCATGCAGAATCAATCCCCAAAACCTGCCATCAGTCACCTTTGACAAAACAGATGCACAGTCTTCTCCAGAACCGCAGCACATCGCCTTAATCATCACACTCCCCATAGGGAATTGCGAGGTGAAGAAGATCCTAATAGATACCGGAAACTCCGTCAACCTAATCATGCTAGAGACGCTCAAAGGCATGAGATTCAGTGAAAAGGATCTAGCAAAGAAGGCGGTTCCCATGGTTGGTTTCAGTAGGGAAACAAAGCATTCCCTAGGAGAGATCGTCATCCCAAGTTATGCCGGAAGAGTTAACAAGCAGGTAAGGTATCTGGTTATTGATAGACCCTCTATTTACAATGTGATCCTTGGTAGACCCTGGATCCATGAGATAAAGGCAATACCCTCGACGTACCACCAGTGTCTAATGTTTCCGACGCCTTCGGGTGTGAAAGAGATACGTGGGGACCTGGAAGAAGCTAAGGATTGCTATAAAGTGGCTCTGAAGTCAACAACCAGCCCACCTACATAGCAATTACAGAGCCAGTGCATCCAGGATGAATATATTGAGCCCCAGCAGGCAGAACTAGATGAAGTCATCCTAGACGCACTGTATCCAGAACGAACCATGCTAATTGGATCAGAATCTACATGTAACATTTGCGAAGAACTCGTTCGGTTGTTGAGAACTAACATGGACTATTTTGCTTGGTCACATAATGATATGATAGGGATAGACCCAAGTGTGATAACCCACAAGCTAAGTGTGGATCGAAGCTAAAAACTTGTGCAGCAGAAAAGAAGGAAGTTCGCTTCTGAAAGGAACCAGGTCATAAACCAGAAAGTAGATAACCTACTTGCAGCAGGAAAGATTCGAGAGGTGAAATATCCAGATTGGTTGTCCAATGTGGTGGTGGTTCCGAAGAAAAATGGCAAGTGGAGGGTTTGCGTCGATTTTACAGATTTAAATAAAGCTTGCCCAAAATATCCATTTCCACTACCACACATAGATGCCATGGTGGATGCAACTGAAGGTCACGAAATGCTAACGTTCTTGGATGCTTGGAGCGGCAATAACCAGATAAAGATGCACCCTAGCGACCAGGAAAAGACGATATTCAGGTCCGAGCGAGGTATATATTGGTATAACATCATGCCTTTTGAACTTAAAAATGCAGGATCCACCTACCAGAGGCTGGTAAACATGATGTTTAAAGTGCAAATAGGTCAGACTATGGAAGTGTACACCGATGATATGGACGTTAAATCAAAGCAGGCTTCACAACACCACGAGCACCTAGCAGATACTTTCAGCACCCTCAGAAAATACGAGATGAAGATGAATCCGATAAAGTGTACCTTCGGGGCCTCCAGTAGAAAATTTCTGGGTACATGGTGACCTAGAGGGGGATATATGCCAGCACCGAACAAATCTGAACAATTCTGCTGCTGGAGTCACCGTAGAAACCAAAAGACGTCCAGCGCCTGACTGGAAGAGTGGCAGCCCTAAACAGGTTAATATCCGGATCCTCGGACAGATGCAGGCTGTTTTGGGACATACTCAGTAAAAGCCAAAGGTTTGAGTGGACCGAGGAGCTTAAGAAAGCATTTCAGGAGTTAAAGCGCTATCTCAGCACCCCGCCACTCCTATCAAAGCCAGAGCCACGTAAATGGTTATTCCTGTATCTCTCAGTCACGGAAGCAGCAGTAAGTGCAGTACTCGTACGAGAGCAGGAGGGATCACAGCATCCACTATACTACGTCAGTAAGTCTCTCCTTCCTGCAGAGACCGGGTACACATCGCTTGAAAAACTCGTCCTTGCACTCGTTACGGCCTCCTATAAATTGCGTCCATATTTTGAGTCTCATACCATTTCCGTGATAACTAATTACCCTCTTAAGACTATCATGAGAAAACCAGAATTGTCAGGAAGGATGGCTAAATGGTCCGTACACCTGAGCGCTTATGACTTGAAATTTGAGCCTCGTACAACAATAAAGTCTCAGGCTCTAGCAGACTTTGTGTCTGACTTCTGCCCGGCTCTCTAGACCCAGGCAGAACAAGACATCCTGAACCTGGAGGAAGATAAAGGAGAGCAAGTGTAGGAGCTTCATGTGGACGGAGCCTCCAACGCAACAGGCGTGTGAGTAGGATTGGTCCTCAAATCACCCCAAGGGGACATCATAGTTTAGGCGGTACGATGTGAATTCAAGGCCACAAACAACGAAGCAGAATACGAGGCCTTGATCCTCGGTCTGAAGCTGGCTCTGAATCTAAAAATCAGACACCTCAAGGTTTTCAGTGATTCTAAACTTATAGTTAACCATATAAATGACTCTTATGAAGCCAGGGACACCAGGATGTTGGCATACCTAGACGTAGCAAAGGAGTTGACCCTCAGGTTTGCCACGTTCAACATCAAATAAATCCCAGAGACCTGAACGCAAAAGCTGACGTGCTAGCCACCTTGGGGTAACATTCAAAGCAGGAGCCATCTCCACAATACCAATTGTCCACGTGCTGGAGCTAGCAATACTGAAATCTGAACAGGAAGCAAAAGTGTTGTGCAGCACCATTAGTGAAGAAGATACTCCAGACTGGAGGAAACCATACATGGACTGCCTGGAGAATGACATCCTTCCAGTAGATAAAAAGGAGGTAAGGAGCTTCAGAATGAAAGCATCCAGATTCATACTAACTGATGGTGTCTTGTTCTGGAAATCCCTCGCTGCTCCCTACCTCAGATGCCTGGATCGGGAAGAATTTCAGGCTGATTTGCATGCTCTCCACACTGGAGAATGTGGAAATCATGCATGGGGCAGGAGCCTGTCCAACAAGGCACTAAGGCAGGGATACTTATGGCCCACAATGCGCAAAGATGTCGTGGAGTTCACAAAAAAATGTGATGCTTGTCAGAGGCACGTTCACGTCAGCTACCAGCCAGCAGAGCCTCTACATCCAGTCATTTCGCCCTGGCCCTTCATGAAGTGGGGAATGGACATCATGGGACCATTTCCCAAGGCACCAGGAAACAAAGTCTATATGCTCGCCATGACGGACTACTTCTTTAAATGGATAGAAGCAGAATCATCCTCCCATGTTACGGAAACCCAGGTTATTTCTTTCATTAAACACAATATCATATGCAGGTTTGTGTTAGTTATTTAGACCATATTAATACTCATCTTATGATACTAAAATTACAAATTAATTTAAAATGGTCTAAATCTACATGCATGCAAATAAAATTATAAAAGATGGTATTAAACCATCTTAAGACAAAAGTTCCTTACATTGTATGAGGTAAGTTTTGGGCACAACTCACGGACTCCTTCCTTGATGTTGTTCTTGAGCTATGAAATTGGATGATCCTCCAAGAAAACAAACCACCAAAATAGATGGTCTCCTAAGGAAGCACCCAAGAATGAACCCAAAATACTACTATAATACTAACTAGATATATGTAGTAGTAAACCTTGTATTATGTAATATTATTACACTAATAATATTATATAATGAATATTATTATTTGTGAATTATATTTGATTTTTATGATCAATAAATTGATCAAGCTATGATGAAGAAGATGAAGAAAATTGACACCTTTTTATCTTCAAAGTAAACCAACCAAAGGAGGATAATTAGAGGTTTTATTTTTCACCAAATTTTCATCACATGCAAATGTGTAAATAGGGGGTATATATAGACCTCTCAAATGTATACAATTGAGAGGAACATCACATGTGATTTTCCACCAAATGTTGACAAAAGTGGTCTCTAATGACCTCATATATTTCGGTCCAAATGGACCTTATTTAGTCCATTTTGATTTTCGAGATTTGTCCCACAAATGCTTATAAGTCTTATATTTAATTATCTTATAAAATTAAATATTAATTTAATTATTTAACAGTTAAATAATACAAATTAACCACTAATGATTACTTAACTATTAAGTAATCATGAGACCATATTATCAATATATATTGTGTCAATACTACCGCATTTAGCTAATTTTACAACCTCTTGTAAATTAAAATAGTTAATTATCTTTACCTCAAAACTTATACATATATCGTATAAATTTAATTAATTAACTATTAATTAATAAATTCATTAATTAATTATCAAATAATTAAATAATAATTCCCGTTGGCCCGAGTTCATAACTCGTCATCAAATAATATATTCACATGACTTGTTAAAAGTCAATTAATAGAAGGATTTAATTAATTTGTATCTCATACAAATAATTAGTTTTTCCATTTGGGCATCATCCTATAGGTGTGACCTAAAGGGATCAGCTGATCACCGCCGTCACATGACAGTAATGTCAAACTCTAGTCAGCCAATCATTACCAATTAACGATGACCAGCTGACAAATAAAAAGATAAATCCTTGATATTCCTTTTACGAGATTTATTATGTAAACGCATTTATTGTGGAGGACACTACTCTAACAGTTTGGCATTCCATCTGAGATTATATGTGATAATGGATCCCAATTTGTTGGAAATATAATGGAAGCTTTTTGTGGTAGGTGGAAAATCTCACTGCAGAAGTCTACTCTGAGGAACCCCCAGTCCAACGGACAAGTCGAATCCAGCAATAAGATTATCGTTGAAAACCTAAAAAATAAGCTGGAGGAGAGAGGGGGCATGTGGGCAGAAGAGATGCCTCTAGTTCTCTAGGCTGACAGAACCACACCCAAGGTTGCAACAGGACAAACACCTTTCAGCCTAGTGTTTGGGGCAGAAGCAGTCATTCCATCCGAGGTCAGAGTCCCAACCTATAGGTGTGGATGCATAACAGTAGACCGAAATCACGTGGAAATGGCAAGCAGTCTGGACACGATAGACGAGCTCAGAACCAGCGCTCAGATTAGAATGGCTTTATACCGACAGACGGTGGCCAGGAGCTATAACAAGAATGTGAAGGTAAGAACCCTGCAGGTAGGAGATCTGGTCCTGAGAACAGTCTTCTAGAATACCAAGAACCGGCAAGCAGGAAAATTCGCCTACAACTGGGAGGGGCCATACCAAGTTGAAAGCATAGTTGGAATTGGAGCTTACCGACCCATGACTATGGAAGGGCAAATGGTTCCCAGATCCTGGAACATTATCCACTTAAAAACGTATTTCACTTAAGCGACCAGCAATCTCCCACTTGTTTGACACAAGTTTGCGTTACCAATTCTCTTGTCCAATAATATATCCCACTCATCGCAAGATGTCTTTCAGGTCGTTCTTGCACGTGATCATATCATAAAGTGGTTTCCTCGATCAGGAGAATGACTGTCTGACCGGATAATCTACTATAGATCTCATCCGAGCGTGACCACGCATTCACAGTCATCGCTCCTCGAGTGGCCTTGAGAGAAAATATGACTTAAAAGGACAATCCCGTTGACCTATTTTCTTCATTCGATACAGATCACAATGACCCAGTAAATGCTCATCGGCCTCCTTTTACGGTGCGACCTAGAACAAAAACCAAAGCCACCGGAAAACCATAACAACTCAAACAAATAGTCACCAGTCTGTAGAATTGACTCGAAGGAATAAATAGAAATCCTCGCCACGACCTAGAAACAAAAGGACTCTATAAACGGTCACTGTCCGAAAAATTGTCTCACAATATGCCTATGTAATCGACCAGTCATCACTATGACCATATAACAGTCGAACCTATCATCTATCGCCTTACAATCTAGTAACTCCGAGACGTCACCTCATTAAGTAACTAGGGATAAAATAAAATGTTAATCCAGTTCACGTAATAGGGTTCGACATTGTCTTTACAACCTATTTGGAGAAAACAAAGTATATAAATACAGACATAAAACTGAATATAATGATAAATGAAACTTATCTTATATGAAATAATAAATAAAATATTTTGATTATTACATATCATATCATTTACAACAGTTCTGGCATTTGTCTCAACCCCGTCGAAACTACATGACTATCATGTTTAGCTTGAGACAAAGGCTTAGTTAAAGGATCAGCGATGTTGCCAGCTGTCCCAACCTTACAAACTGTAATTTCTTTCCTTTCGATGAAATCTCTAATTACATGAAATTTCCTAAGTACATGTCTAGACTTGTTACTAGACTTGGCCACTTTTGCTTGAAAAATATCCCCATTGTTATCACAATACAAAGTGATAGGATCCTCGGCGGTCGAAACTACTTTGAAACCCTATAAAAATTGCCTAATCCAAACAGCTTCCTTTGCAGCTTCAGAGGCTGCAATGTACTCAGCTTCCGTTGTAGAATCAGCAGTCACAAACTCTTTGAAACTTCTCCAGCAAACTGCCCCTCCGTTCAACAAAAAGACAAAGCCAGTCTAGGATTTCAAATCATCCCTATCGGTATGGAAACTAGCATCCGTATAACCTCTTATACGTAATTCAAATTCTCCTCCAAACACTAAGAATGAATCTTTAGTCCTTCTCAAGTACTTTAGAATATTCTTGACGGCTATCTAGTGACTCTCATCTGGAGTTTTCTGAAAATGACTCATCATACTCAAAGCATACGAGACGTCAGGACGAGAACACATCATAGCATACATGATCGATCCAACAATGAAAGCATAGGGAATCGATTTCATGCGTTAAATATCCTTAGGCTCATTAGGACACTGTGACTTACTCAAAGTGATCCCACTGCCCATAGGCAGAAAACCTCTCTTGGAGTTTTTCATATTGAATCGGTCAAGAATCTTATCGATACAGCCTTCTTGACTCAATGCTAATATCCTTTTGGATCTATCCCTATAGATCCGGATACCCAGGATGCGCTGAGCTTCTTCCAAATCTTTCATTTGGAAGTGATTTCCCAACCACTTCTTAACAGAAGCAAGCATATCTACAACATTCCCAATGAGTAATATGTCGTCCATATAAAGAAGTAAGAAAACAACTTTACTCCCACTATACTTCATTTATAAACATGGTTCCTCGACACTTCGAGAAAAACCATTTTGTTTAATAACATGATCAAAATGCTTATTCCAACTCCTTGACGCTTGCTTAAGACCATAAATGGATCTCTTAAGTTTGCATACTTTGTTAGGATTTTTAGGATCCACAAAACCCTCGGGTTGTGTCATGAATACTTCCTCTTCCAGAAACCCGTTCAGGAAAGCGGTTTTGACATCCATTTGCCATATCTCATAATCATGAAATGCAGCAATCACTAACATAATCCGCACAGATCTAAGCATAGCAACTGGTGCAAAAGTTTCATCATTGTGTAAACCATGAACCTCAGTGAAACCTTTTGCCACCAATCTAGGTTTGTAGACATCCTTATGTGCATCCATGCCGATTTTAATCTTGAATATCCACTTACACTGAAGAGGTCGAACATCTTTAGGTAAGTCAACCAGGTCCCATACCTGATTATCGTACAGGGAATCCATTTCGGATTGCATGGCCTCGAGCCATAACTTAGAGTTAGAACTCATAATAGCTGCTTTATAGGTTTTGGGTTCATCACTTTCCAAAAGTAAAACCTCATAGTCACCATCTTCCTGATAACACCAAGGTATCTATCAGGCTGGCGACTAATCCTTTCTCACCTCATAGGTTCAACAGGAACAATAACCGATTCAGACATAGAAGGAACATCTTCCTGCACTGTCACATCAGTTTGTGGCTCTTGAACTTCATCAAGTTCAAATTTTCTCCCACTCTGTCTTCTAGAAATAAACTCCTTTTATAGAAAGACAGTTTCACGAGCAATAAACACTTTATTCTCGTTACTATTGTAGAAGTAATATCCACAAGTTTCCTTAGGGTAGCCTACAAAATTATATTTTTCAGAACGAGGTGCAAGCTTATCGTCAGACTTGCTCTTGACATAAGCATCACAACCCCATACTTTCATGTATCGCAGATGCGGGACTTTCCCTTTCCATATCTCATATGGAGTTTTGTTAGTTGCTTTAGTGGGACTTTTATTAAGTGATCGTACAACAGATAAAATGGCAAAACCCCAGAATGACTAAGGTAACTCTGTTTGACTCATCATCGATTGAACCATATCTAATAAAGTTTGATTCCTCCTTTCAGCCACACCATTTAATTGTGATGTGCCAGGAGGAGTTAACTGAGATACAATACCACGGTCTTTAAGGTGATCTCTAAAGTCATTGCTTAAATACTCCTCACCACGATCTGATCGTAATGCTTTAATCTTCTTATTTAATTGGTTTTCTACTTCATTCTGAAACTTTTTGAACTTATCAAAAGCTTCACTTTTATACCTCATTAAGTAGATATACCCATATCTACTCATGTCATCGGTAAAAGTAATGAAATTGTCATAATTACCTCTAGGAGTGACTGTCATTGGACCACATACATCGGTATGTATTAAACCCAATAACTCACTAGCTCGAGATCCTTTTCCTTGAAAAGATGAACGAGTCATCTTGCCAAGTAGACAATATTCGTATGTACCAAATGATTCGAAATCAAAAGGTTTAATTATACCAGTCGACATTAGTCTTTTAATGCGTTTCTCGTTAATGTGTCCTAATCGACAATGCCATAAATAAGATTGATCGGGATCACCTGTTTTGAGTCTTTTATTATCTAAATAATAAACATCGTTGCAGGTATCTAGAATATAAATTCCATTGATCGAAATAGCTTGGCTATATACAATCCCATTAAGGGAAAAAGTACAACGCTTGTCTTTAATTACAAAAAAAAAAACCTTCAGTGTCTAACACGGATACAGATATTATATTTCTAGATAACGTTGTTACAAAATAACAATTATTAAGATGCAACTCCAACCCCGAAGCTAAACTAAGTACATAAGTTCCTACTGAGACGGCGGCTACTTTTGACCCGTTTCCCATTCGGAGATCCACATCACCCATGTTTAGCTTTCTTATTCTTTTTAGGCCTTGCAAATGATTGCACAAGTGAGAACCACAACCAGTATCTAATACCCAAGTTGTATTTGAAGAATAATTTATGTCTATCATAAAAGATTCGGTTGAGAAATTACATGTCGGCTTCACAATACCAGCTTTTATGTCATCCAGGTACTTCGTACAATTACGTCTCCAATATCCCTTGTTATTACAATAATTACAAGTATCTTTAAGAGGATTACCCTTTATAGGTTTTGGCTTGGTAGAGCAATTTGCAATTGCTTTACCTTTGCCCTCCACTTGAACGGGCTTCTTACCTGCGTTCCTTTAAACGGCTTCTTCCTATTCACGTTAATCGCAAGCACATCTTTCCTTGTACTCCCACTCAATCCCATGTCCTTCTCTGCTTGCACAAGCAGAGAATGGAGCTCATGTAAACTCTTTCTCATGTTTGTCATATTATAATTTACCCTAAATTGGGTAAATCCCTTGACGTGAGAGAGAGAGTGGAGCACTCGGTCCACCACTAGTTCGTCGGGTATTTTACATCCTAACCCCTCTAAAGTTTCCACGTAGTCAATCATTTTAAGTATGTGTGAACTTACAGGTGGACCATGTTTGAGGTTAGCCTCAAAGAAACGAACTGCGGTGTCATACTGGATTATCCTCGGGGCTTGAGAAAACATAGTAGAAAGCCTCGAGAATACTTCATGTGCATCGGGAAACTTGACACATTGCCTTTCTAAAGCCGGATCCATTGAAAAAATCATAACATTTTTAATTGCGGCGGATTCCATTTGATAATTTGAAAAAACCTCCCTTACATCGACAGTGGCCCTAGTACTAGGCGAAGGGGGAGAGGGATCGACAAGGTAGCAGAATTTGCCATCACCTGCGGCAGCTAATCGAAGTTGTTCCTCGCAATCTTTAAAATTACTACCGTCGGCTTTTAAAACATATTTGTCCATAAAAGAACGTAGCCATGAATCTCTAGCTATGGTGGCGGTTTCACTAGTAGAATTCATCGTGATTACTACAAAGGAAATAAAGGAAAGATTAACATTTATCGTCTAGAAATATTTAACTTGTGAAACTATTTAACAAGTTCCCATTTATATAATGATCTCCCACTGAATTATATAAATGATTCCAAGATCCAATTTTATATAAACACGGGCACGATGGACCGATTCAACCCATATTTATATAAATTTGGTGAGTCAACATTTTGACTGATTCTACTACTAGAACTCTTGGTTGACGGTGTAACACCCCCATATCCAGAAGAGCCTTAACTAGGCCTTCCTTAGCATATAAGGGCGTTACCATCTCGATTTCCCGAGGACAGTAATAATCAAATGTCGATAAAAGAACGATTATGTTATATTACAAGTGATTTAAAACCAACAGACGATATAAAAGATACAACTCAATGGCTAAACGCTATTACTATCAAATCTCGTGAGGACTCATCCCTGCCCGGACTCCAGCTATAAACGACATCAACACCTGCTAAGACAGGCTGCTCACCATAAGGGATCACAACAGACACATAAAACAACAAGACAACCATACAAGGTCAGTACTGAGACAAGACATGACAATACTAACAACAACTATCAATACAACACAACACAATCAGTCACACACACAAGCACACCAACTCCAATCAATCTCCGTCACCGACTGTCCACTGGACCATCCCTGCCTGTGGGGGACCGCAGCCGTATCCACCAAATCCCCGCTCATCATACCGAGCGATAACCCTGTCCCATTAATGTGCACATCCCCTCCCGTGGCGGGTTTCGCGGAGGGCGAAACTAGGGTGTGAAGCCACTCCCGCAAGTGACTCCACTCAGCCGAGAACGCATCTCGAGAACCAGAGACAAACAATCACAACTATCTGCAACACAACACAACCACAATACAACCACAACAACCGACACACTAGACCATCTACAGAAACTGAGTAGGCGAACCTACCTTTAAGCAACTGCAACCACTCCATGCCAACATACGAAACATCCGGCAATCAAGCAACACCTATAACCATAACACAATCATCTATCATTACAAAGCAAACCCTAACTGCAAGGACAAGGATACAGATGATGATGACAACATACCTACAAGGAGGAACCCGGCAAAAGACCGCTACCCGACTCAAGTTACGCTCTCCTAAGGCATAAGAACCTTCAAAGGTTCCATGGAGGTTATATGGTGAAGGGAAGGGAAGGAGACGACCTAAGGGTGTGAGGAAAAGAGGCGGAAATGGTTTGCGGATTTAACAAAACGCGACTATAAACACTCGCTGAAAACCCGTTACTCGATCGAGTGTCCCACATACTCGATCGAGTGCCACCCTACTCGATCGAGTATCCAAGCTACTCGATCGAGTAGCCTCTACCCTATCGAGTACCACGCACAACTCATAACCCAAGGTAACTTGGCACGCACTTCTAAGGATTATTCATGCTCCCAAGGTCAGTCAACGCTGGTCAAACGGTCTCTAAAAGGGTGGGTATTACAGTCTTCCCCCCTTAAAAAGAACTTCGTCCCCGAAGTTCAACTCACCTATCTCAACGCACAAGACACGGGAACACAACGACGTCACTATTCTTTCGACACAGGCCACTACTCCCCGGAAGTGCCATCCCCCATGTCATCATCATCACTGTCTAACACTCTATATATGTCGACTCTTACAAACTATCATATAAAACACCAACCTCGCAATACGAACCAACACAATCAACGATTACCCGTCATATTACGAGATTACCCCATTTACTAGTAACACCTATCAACACGAAACATGTCTCATATCAACATGTCGCCTGACTATACCACCATGTTCCACAACAACGCGATTCTATTAAAACACATGGCACCACAACTATCTCTTTATGACCGTCTTTTAAAACATACTATTAACTTTCACTTCGACGCATGAATTACTCGACGAACTAAGGTAACCAATTACAACTTCATACAACAATGTGACCAAAGTAATAGATAACTTTGTAAATAAACAACAAAACGTTATAAACGAACAACAACATAATTTCAAAATCAGCCTTTTTATTTTGCGACATTACTCTTCCCCTCTAAAAGGAACTTAGTCCCCGAAGTTCACCACCAAAATACTACATATGTTACTTATTACTTGCATCGTGCCATAAATCTAAACCATATTATTCATTATGGACATTACTCATACTACTCGTACAACCAGTAAACCATAAAGATATATGCTACCATATTCGAATAACTAGTCATCGTCAAGCAAGCATAAGCATATCATTTGAATTTGTATATATAGAATCCGGTGAAATACAACTTGTAGACAAAACGGATGTGAAATGAATGCAATAAGAATAATTACAACTTCACTATTTGTTGCATATACGCCTTTAAAACGAAGCACGACCTCCAACATATGAAATGAACGGTTCAAACATGTTCCTACTCATTCATAACCATGTTAAACATCCAACATGTAATTATACAACAAGTAAACGATTTTAATTTTTCAAAAGTTCCTGTAACAGTGCTACTCGATCGAGTATATAGTGGTACTCGATCGAGTGCCCGCTACTCGATCGAGTAGCCCTGAGATCCGAATGCCTCATTTCTACCACACCGGCAGCTACTCGACCGAGTATGGGGTACTCTGTCGAGTACCTACAGGTTAAATTCTTGGAAGAATCATGTCATAACCCACATATATATATACATAATCGGCACGCAACGTGAGTCGGGATGACTCCCCGACTCCCAAATCCTGCAATAAAGTCAAGCTAGCAAATACGGCCTTATGGACAACCATACAAATCCGAAAATAAAAGTTCTAACTATCAACAACTACTAACATCTAACCCCAACTACCATAACAAGGATAAAGAAATAGGACTATCACTCCTGCTGCTGCTCCTCCTCCTCCTCCATCACCTCATCACCACCACCATCGCCTCCCGATATGACCGCTCCCGATGACCCAATACCCGCATCCACCTCCGCTCTAGCTCCAGGACTCACATACCATGGGGTCAAGCCACCATAAGCAAAGGACTGAGGCATCCCCCAAGCTGACTGATCCACCCCGTAAGAGTGGAAAACCCCACTATAGTCCCCAACTCCGCTCCACCACACCCGGTGTGGTCCCTCGGTCCCAATCCCCTGAGCGTACGCCATTTCATGCATGTTCCTGAGTGTCAAAGTGGATGACACTCTCTCTGCCAAATAGCTCGAACGCGTCTCTAGGGTGTCGAGGTAGGGGTAGCATGGGAAAGGGTGCTGCCGCGGTGGTGCTACCGGCCGTGGTCTAGTCTTAGTGGTCCTCTTCCTCACTCGACGGGGTCCTCTCCCCAACCTAGGTCTCTCCTCCACTACGGCTGCATTCTCTCCCTTCTTCGGCTCGGGCATCACCTGGAGGATCGTGTCATCAATGAGGTACGTCCGCAACTGTCGAGGTCCATTATCACCCTCCTCCTCGTCATCGGTGTCCACAACTATAACCAACAGGTCTAACGGCTCTGTCGATGGGAGGTGCCCAGGAGCCGGAATCTTCATCCAGCTCATGCCCCACACCCTCCAAGCTAGGCTGCCATCAGCTAAAGTTCTCAACCACTTCAGGTCGAGGTTGTAGTCACGGTCCATAATAGGCACCGGTGTAGCCATAGGAACATACTTGGAAGAAGCCTCAAAGGAGGTTAGCTTTTCAGCTTGCCGAGTGGCGATAGCGCCACAACTCAAGTACCGGGAAGTGGCAGTAGCCATCAAAGCAAGGCTAGCGCAGACTATGGCAGGGGCATTAAAGACCACCCTCTCGGTCCGCTCTGGGTTTAGGTAAGACATCAGAAGCAACACCTCATGATTGTTCAGTTTACTGATATCCGGTCTATCATAGAGGATGTTCGAAAGAGAACGAAGAAAGATCCTCAAGGTAACATGCTGAACGTCATTAATCAACATGTTGCTTGAGGTAGGAGCTGGCTTTCCGGTAAGACAAGGCATTAGGCGGCAGACACCGCACTCAGCAAGAATATCAGTGATGGAATCCTTGGGAGGCTTGGCCAACCCAAGGTGAGACGTGAAAACTTCCATGGTCAACAAGAAACTTGTGTTCATCAAACGATACTCAACGGTTTGGGCAGCTGGGTCGTAACTAAATGAGCTCATAAACTCCAAGGTAAGAAAAGGGTAGGAATGTTTCCTCAGCCGGTACAACCAATTAAATCCCAAAGTCTCAAATATGTGATGGACATCCGTCTCTATTCCCAAATCCTCTAAAAGTGTGGTATCCACACATCGAGTTGGCCTCATTTTGCGTTTTTGCAAAACCACAAAACGCTCTCTCTGTTTAAAATCTACAAACACTACCGTAGGGTACTCCGGTACCGCGGGTACTACGGGTCCACTACCTTCCCCAGGCTCGGGCTGTGAAGCCCTCCCCCTCTTGCTCTGTCGGGTTCCTATGTTCAGTCTCGGCATCTGTTTCAACATATAACTTAAACCAACTTGCATAGATATGTAAGGCACATAATTCACGCAATCGAACTTTAAATACTCAGCTAGGTACACACATTCACCAACAAGTTCCCAATTCACTATATAATTTCAGTAACTCAGACAATCTCTATAGTTGTGAAAAGCTTAGCATGATAAACATGGTTTACTCCACCAATTCTGACATTCTATCATGATTCAAATGCTACTCTATATACATACTTAATAACATGTGAGATATCCATACATGCTCATAGAAAGGTAATTTTAAACATATCATCATCAACCTTCAACATTGGAAACAAACAACTCAATTAGACTTGTCAGACGGTCTCTACAGCTGCAATGATTTTGACATATTCACCATCAATTAACATCACCATTATCATATTGAAGTTTAGCCCTTACTTTAACAATCATATCCAACACCAAATTTCAAATATAGAAAACGAATTTCAATTTGGAGCACTTTTAAGACGGAGTTTTAAGGCAACTTTTAGGGTGAAAATCATTAAAATCCAATTTTCAACATAGTATATACAACATATAGTACTCAATTACACCATCCAACATGTAGGAAACAACCAAAAATCGATTTTGATTTTGTAAACCCTAGAAATTTCGCCCCTAATTTTGCAATTTCTAGTCTATTTCTACAGCAATTAATCACCAATATTCATGAAAGGGAAGCATGTGAGTCATATTACAACAATTAAAAGCAACAATTCGCCCATATATATCGAAAATTTCAGATTATACCATCATCCCAACAAATTTAAAGTAATAGAAACATGTAAATAGGGAAGAAATCATACCTTGATTAGATAAAGAAAGTAAAAGAACGAAATTAACAAGCAAATAACCCAAGTAATCACCACCAACACTAGAAGAGAGGAGATTTTTGTGTGAGATTTATGGCTAGGGTTCGAAATTAAGAAGAGAGAATGAGAAGAATAAGAAGAATTAGGGGTTTTAAGAAACCCGGAAGAAGCTCGGTACTGTAGCCTAGGGTACTCGATCGAGTGCCCTCTACTCGATCGAGTAGGTGCTCTTTCGTCGAGTATCTGCAGAAAATTTCTACATCCCGAAGTCATAGCTTCCTAACTAGATCGAGTGAGGTTTACTCGGTCTAGTAAGCACTCGCACTCGGTCAAGTAAGGTTGAGTACTCGGTCAGAAATACAAGATAAATCGAAGATTCCTGCAAAAACAATATCGCGTGTCGATTCCAAACTAAGTTCGGAATTCGCCACTAATTATTATACTTGCTCATGTATTACCATTACTACTCAAGCGCATCATACCATCTCAACAAATAAGGTTTATGTCATATTATGCTACAACAACTTCACCCAACTCGGTTTGCCTCCTACCGAGTCATTTATATACGCTATTACATTACCATATCACACTTGAACTCATCTTACTACTTTACTAGCAAATTTGTGCTCACATCAACATGAAACATATAATTACCGATAAATCATCCTTTCATATGTCATTCAAATGTATATTCTACATAGTAAATTAAAGATTAGCATGTTCCAGTTCCAATATAAGCAAATTGTTCCACACAATTAAACACCACGCAAGCGGAAAGTTTCAATCATCGAGCATTGTATACACGCATCATTAATTACTAATTCTCGTACTATATCTTAACACTTCCTAAAGGATCACCGTTATTAACAACTTGAAGCAAATACCAACACGATTACTATTCATACTACCGCATACACTTCCACACTTTTCACGCATTTCTATATCATAAAACCTTTAACGTTTTTCTTTAACATCACGTAAGCTCACTAATTCTACCCAAAACTTCACTGCACATAATTCAAATGCAACCATTATACTCATACCGACTTTAATAAAGGCTCAACCTCGGATAATTCCGACGCAATCTATATACACATCAATTACATAGACACGGACTCCACATCCCCATGCCCAGTGACTGGCTTAAGTACAATGGGGCCAAGATTTTGAAATGAGGGCGCCTACTCACCCGAAATATAGCATCAGCGGGGCTCCCATTATACGTTCATTATTTTTATTGGTTACAGGTTCCAAAATCGTCGCTCTGATACCACTTTGTAACACCCCCATATCCAGAGGAGCCTTAACTAGGCCTTCCTTAGCATATAAGGGCGTTATCATCTCTGTTGCCCGAGGACAGTAATAATCAAATGTCGATAAAAGAACGATTATGTTATATTACAAGTGATTTAAAACCAACAGACGAAATAAAAGATACAACTCAATGGCTAAACACAATTACTATCAAATATCGTGAGGACTCATCCCTGCCCGAACTCCAGCTATCAACGACATCAACACCTGCTAAGACAGACTGCTCACCATAAGGGATCACGGCAGACACATAAAACAACAAGACAACCACACAAGGTCAGTACTGAGACAAGACATGACAATACCAACAACAACTATCAATACAACACAACACAATCAGTCACACACAGAAGCACACCCACTCCAATCAATCTCCGTCACCGACTGTCCACTGGACCAGCCCTACCAATGGGGGACCGCAGTCGTACCCACCAGATCCCCGCTCATCATACCGAGCGATAACCCTGTCCCATTAATGTGCATATCCCCTCCCGTGGCGGGTTCCACGGAGGGCGAAACTAGGGCGTGAAGCCACTCCCGCAAGTGACTCCACTCAGCCGAGAACGCATCTCGAGAACCAGAGACAAACAATCACAACTATCTGCAACACAACACAACCACAACAACCGACACACTAGACCATCTACAGAAACTGAGTAGGCAAACCTACCTTTAAGCAACTGCAACCACTCCATGCCAACATACGAAACATCCGGCAATCAAGCAACACCTATAACCATAACACAATCATCTATCACTACCAAGCAAACCCTAACTACAAGGACAAGGATACGGATGATGATGACAACATACCTACAAGGAGAAACCCGGCAAAAGACCGCTACCCGACTCAAGTTACGCTCTCCTAAGGCACAAGAACCTTCAAAGGCTTCCATGGAGGTTATATAGTGAAGGGAAGGGTAGGAGACGACCTAAGGGTCTGAGGAAAAGAGGCGAAATGGTTTGCGGATTTAACAAAACGCGATTATAAACCCTCACTAAAAACCCGTTACTCGATCGAGTGCCACCGTACTCGATCGAGTATCCAAGCTACTTGATCGAGTAGCCTCTACTCTATCGAATACCATGCACAACTCACAACCCAAGGTAACTTGGCACGCACTTTTAAGGATTATTCCTGCTCCCAAGGTCAGTCAACGCTGGTCAAAAGGTCTCTAAAAGGGCGGGTATTACAGACGGATTTTCTTAAAATCTATCTTTTAGCCCCAGAATAAATATGGGCACGGTGGATCGATTTAACCCATATTTATCCCGTTGAGTCCAACCATTTTTCACGCGTAATAACTTTTATTACCCTACTTACCCAACGTAAAAAGAGTGTACTCGGTGATCCAAACCTACCTCTAATGAAGAAGGGATTCATAGATGCTATTATTTGGTAAGGCTTAATCTCAATTTTAAATAAATGTGAGAGAGCTTATCAATTTAATTGTCTATCACTTTTAAGTGAACTAAATTGGTGAATGCTAGACAATTAAATCGATAACAACAAAAATAAAACATGTAGTGACGATTTGGCATGAATGCAGCCACCTAGTTAATCTAATTAACTAAAATTATTACACTTCGGAAACCAACTCCTTGGTCCCTTGAGTCTTCATAAATTGGCCTCCTTCTTTATGATTTCGGACCGCCTTTCCGAAAACACCATCTTCATGAAAACTCCGTCTTTAGATGCTTCATCTAATTACTAATAATTAAATTACATAACAATACCCTATTATACAATTTGAAATAAAATTAAAATAAAAAATAATTAATTAATTACAAATTAGGAGATACGAAATCGCAATTAATTACAAAACAAGTCGATATTCCTTTACATTACGGGAAATACCAACTTCTACCTATGGCCATATTAGAAAAAAAAATTACATAATTATAATGCTTAAAAAAAACATTCATCCAAATGAATAATCAAATGCATTATGGAAAATGACATGCCAAATCGTCTAACTTACCAACAACGATCATTTGAGCTTGCTTTGACGGAATTTTTACCAATAAAAATTCATAAACAATTCTTAAAAAACTTTTAAGACTTACTCATCATACTAATCTGGTATAATATCAAAATAATTATTCTCAACAATTATCTTGAATTTATATGGGAATTAAAACACAATTATGACAAAAATGATATAATAATTCACAATTATCATACAAAAATTCCATTCAATTTAAAAAATTATGGAAAAATAAATTTCAAAGCCATGAACATTTTGGTATTACACCAAAAATGCCATGCAAGTGAAATTTTTTGTTTTTAAAATTTATTTAAAACGATTTCACAATTTAATCGGTAAAGCTACAATTTTTACGATTTAATTCTAAATCAAACCATAAAAATTGAAATGACTTAAAATAATTTTTTTTTACATTTTGGAACAATTTCCAGGAGCTAGAAATTTAAAAATTTCGAGCCCTAAAATTAAATCAATATTTATTTGCAAAATAACCATTATTTGCCAATTTTTATCAAATAAAAATCAATAAACTACCTAAATTAATCACATTAATTTAAAGTTTCTATTTTTCTCATAAATAGAACATGAATGTGGTTATTTCTAAATAAATATGCATAAAATTAATATGCAATCAATTTTAATTATCTCTTAATTAATTTTAATGCATTTTTACTCAATTTTATGCCATTTTAAATTATAAAAAGTGTAAAAATTAACAAAAATCAAATTTTCGTCCCATATCATCCAAAGACCATATTATTTACATGGCTGACCATATTATCTGATAAAAATAATTTTAGGAACATAATATCAATTTTATTATATTATCTCATAAATTACTAAAATCGTCTTAAGACAACATGCATGTATTTAACATGCTCTAATACCACTTGTTAGTTATTTTGACCATATTAATACTCATCTTATGATACTAAAATTACAAATTAATTTAAAATGGTCTAAATCTACATGCATGCAAATAAAAGTATAAAAGATGGTATTAAACCATCTTAAGACAAAAGTTCCTTACATTGTTTGAGGCAAGTTTTGGGCACAACTCAAGGACTCCTCCCTTGATGTTGTTCTTGAACTATGAAATTGGAAGATCCTCTAAGAAAACAAACCATCAAAATAGATGGTCTCCTAAGGAAGCACCCAAGAATCAACCCAAAATACTACTATAATACTAACTAGATATATGTAGTAGTAAACCTTGTATTATGTAATATTATTACACTAATAATATTATATAATAAATATTATTATTTGTGAATTATATTTGATTTTTATGATCAACAAATTCATCAAGCTATGATGAAGAAGATGAAGAAAATGGACACCTTTTTCTCTTCAAAGTAAACCAACCAAAGGAGGATAATTAGAGGTTTTATTTTTCACCCAAATTTCATCACATGCAAATGTGTAAATAAGGGGTATATATAGACCTCTCAAATGTATATAATTGAGAGGAACATCACATGTGATTTTCCACCAAATGTTGAAAAAAGTGGTCTCTAATGACCTCATATATTTCGGTCCAAATGGACCTTATTTAGTCCATTTTGATTTTTGACATTTGTCCCACAAATGCTTAAAAGTCTTATATTTAATTATCTTATATAATTAAATATTAATTTAATTATTTTAACATTTAAATAATACAAATTAACCACTAATAATTACTTAACTATTAAGTAATCATGAGACCATTTTATCAACATATATTGTGTCAATACTACCCCATTTTGCTTATTTTACAACCTCTTATAACTTAAAATGGCTAATTATCTTTACCTTAAAACTTATACATATATCGTATAAATTTATTTAATTGACTATTAATTAATAAATTTATTAATTAATTATCAAATAATTAAATAATAAATCCCCTTGGCCCGAGTTCATAACTCGTCATCAAATAATATATTCACATGACTTGTTAAAAGTCAATTAATACAAGGATTTAATTAATTTGTATCTCATAGAAATAATTAGTTTTCCATTTGGGCATCATCCTATAGGTGTGACCTAAAGGGATCAGCTGATCACCGCCGTTACACGACAGTAATGTCATACTCTAGTCAGCCAATCATTACCGATTAACGATGACCAGCTGACAAATAAAAAGATAAATCCCTGATATTTCTTTTACGAGATTTATTATGTAAACGCACTTATTGTGGAGGACACTACTCCAGCAGTTTGGCATTCCATCTGAGATTATATGTTATAATGGATCCCAATTTGTTGGAAATAAAATGGAAGCTTTTTGTGCTAGGTGGAATATCTCACTGCAGAAATCTACTTCAGGAACCCCCAGTCCAACGGACAAGCCAAATCCAGCAATAAGATTATCGTTGAAAACCTAAAAAAGAAGCTGGAGGAGAGAGGGGGCATGTGGGCAGAAGAGCTGCCTCTGGTTCTCTAGGCTGACAGAACCACACCCAATGTTGCAACGGGACAAACACCTTTCAGCCTAGTGTTTGGGACAGAAGCAGTCATTACATCCGAAGTCAGGGTCCCAACCCATAGGTATGGATGCATAACAGCAGACCGGAATCACGTGGAAATGGCAAGCAGTCTGGACACAATAGTCGAGCTCAAAACCAGCGCTCAGATTAGAATGGCTTCATACCGACAGACGGTGGCCAGGAGCTATAACAAGAATGTGAAGGTAAGAACCCTGCAGGTAGGAGATCTGGTCCTGAGAGAAGTCTTCTAGAATACCAAGAACCGGCCAGCAGGAAAATTCGCCTACAACTGGGAGGGGCCATACCAAGTAGAAAGCATAGTTGGAAATGGAGCTTACCGACTCATGACTATAGAAGGGCAAATGGTTCCAAGATCCTGGAACATAATCCAATTAAAAATGTATTTCACTTAAGCGACCACCACGGTCAACAACCGGGTACTCAGCCTACCAGATGCAACTCTGCCAGGTTCTAGATTGTGCCTTAAATATTCGTTGGCTCTGAAATTTTGATTGACCTCCAATATTTACTCACATATATTTTCTTGCATATTTTTACCTTCTCTGGTTCTGAAAAATTTTCCTGCATACATTTTTACCTTCTCTGATTCTGAAAATTTCTCTGCATACATTTCAACATTCTCTGGTTCTAAAATTTTTTCCTGTATATGTTTTGACTTAAATATTCTCTGGCTCTGAACTTTATTTTGTAAACATCCACCACTTTAACGCTTCGAGTATATAAATTCTCTTTCCCAAAATTAGCATAAAGGTTATGTTTAAATACTCTTTCAAGTAAACGGCTGATTGAATAAAAATGGAAACTAATCTGGCAGAACTTGCAGCCACTACAGAAGGCGTGTGTCCATGGCTAAGCACGTACAACCGTGACAACCAGTCTCCTGCGCTGCATTAGCACCCACGCAAGCCTGGCTTCTCTGAACAAATGGGCGAAATAGATCCCATAGCCAGCAATCAAACAGCGATGGCCAAACATACAACGTAAAAAGTGCATGCACAAATCAAAAGTACACCAGAAACGGTATGACACAAAGTATATCTAAAAACGAAAGCATTGTATTTAGGCATGATAAGTTCTTCACAAAAGAAAAATATGCCTGGTCCTGTGGACCAGACCAAATTATTCAAAACTGTTTGCCAAAAACTACACACTACGTCACGCAGGGCAAAAACTAACTAATCAGTAAAACAAAGTTTCATCTCCAGGAAATACTACTCCAGATCAATGTGCTCCACAGCCCCATAAGTAGCTGCCTGAGTAGTAGGAACATGAGAAGTCACCTCTTCCTCAGCATCTGAAGCACCAGCAGGGACATCACCTTCCCCCTCCAGACCAGCCAATAAGTCCTGATTCAGACCCTCAGGGAAGTCAGCAGCAAGTTTCTCCTCTTCTTCTCCCAGATCCCAGGCCAGGTGTTCCTCACTCTGAAACGCCTTTATACATTCAATTTTGGTTTCCAGATCAGCATAGGCAAGAGCGTTCATCAGAGTGTTCCCAACGTCAATATTCTTTTCCTTCAACACCTGAACCTCTGAGACCAGGGAAGCTTTGTCATCCAGAACCTGAGAGAGGCGAGTCTCAGCATCAGAAGCACGTTTCTCAGCATCAGAAGCATAACCTTCAGCATCAGAAGCGCGCCCTTCAGCATCAGGAAGGCTAGTTTAAAGTTTCTGCTTCTGAGCAGCTTCCTCCAACAACAAACTCTGGGCTGTATCCAACTCGGTCTGGATCCTAAGCTTGCCTTCTTTAGCCGCCTTCACCTGCTCTAGAATCTCAGCCCTCTCTGCTTCCAAGGGAGAAATATTCTTCCGCAGAAACAGAGCCATCTGAAAAGACTGCTAACCACAAGCAATGGACTCAAAAAAAAAAATATTCACCTCGAAGGAATGCTCCGCAGCATGATCCACCAGATCACCCAAAGCTCTTTTTCCCAGAGCAGATCTGGGAGCAGGAAACAACATTTAACCCATCAGACCCAGGTCACGAGCAGATTTGGTCCTGCCAAAGTCTCCTGGAAATTTGAATGCTACATCGGGAGGACCCTCAGGAGCAGAAGTAGAGCCAAGAACAGGGGTGGATTCAGCAGTTGGACTGGGCTCAGAAGCAGGTTCACTCCCAGAAGCAAAAACACGAGAAGGAACACACCATGGAATGGGAGGCTTCATATCAAGGGGAGTAACCTCAATTGGATTCTGTTATGCGGTCTGGCCAGCAGCAGACCTGCTTTTTGAACGAGTCCGGCAGTTAGAAGCAGGGGCAGTGTTCATCTTCTCAGCTAGTTTGGAAGGACCTTCAGCACACATCCTTTCCCTTAGAGCTAGAACATCAGCAAGTGAAGCCTTGGATTTTTGCAGAGCCAGGGGGCAAGAGAGGCATGATCATAAGCAGAAAACCACGATATCACCAGAAGCAGAAAACATTGTGGAAAATGGGACAACGTACCAGTTGACATTGATTCACCTTCCTCTTCTAGTTCCACCTCTTCGTTCTCCTCCTTCGAAGTATGAGGCAGAATCCTGGACCAGGTATTGGAAGCTTCTATGTTCGAGTGGAGGACCACAGAGCTTGGTAATGGATGAAACTTCATCGGGGGACGGGGTTAAATGAAGCAGACCTACACAAAAAACCATGTAAGGAAATATAAGAATCAAATGCGAGAAATAAAGAAACTAGGGCATGCAAGTACCGTGAGTAGACCGCCAGGCGTTGGCAATGTAGTCGGTAGGAGGTGGCAGTGTGCTAACTTTGACAAAAATAAAATGAGTGAACCACTTGCTATCATCGACTTTCACTGGGAAAATAATGCAATTTTCCTCACCATCCCGGCCTCGGATGGTCACTTGGCCTCGGCTAAGAGATTTAACGGAGAACAAGTGAGCAAGATCCGAAAGGCCGATGTCATAGCCAAAGCGGCTATTCATGGCACAAATCGCAAGCAGAATCCACCAAGCGTAGGGAGCAACTTGACAGATGGCCAAGTGATTGAGATTCAAGGACTCTTGAATTAAAGGCGGAAGCGGAAACCTAAGACCCAGGCGGAATGCATACTCAAACAAGCATATCCACCCCGTTCGCACAAAGTCAGCTTTTTGGCCGGGGATTGGGATATAAAACTCCACCTGATCGGAAAACCTAAACATCTCCTTATTATGTGCGAGGTCATCCGCGGTAAACACCGAATCACACGAGTGCTTGGCGGATAGGATACCGCCGGAAGGGAAAAGGTCAGGCGACCTACGGGGATCCGAGGTAGAAGAAAGAGGTGCGATTTCTTGTGACATAGTAAGGTAAAGAAAGGAAAGAGAAAAAGCAAAGTGGAGGACGGTGTACCTGTTGCAGCGGCCGAAGAAGAAGAGTTTGATTGATGGGAAGTTGAAAGGGATTAACATAGAGAAAAAGAAATTGGGGGTACCAAGGAGTTGAAATAAGGAAAGGAGTTTGTGGGGAAGTCAGATGCAAAGTGGCGGTTTAGAAAACATTAATTGGGAAGTTACAAAGTCGATATAACAGTTAAACTTCGTCAGTTCTCGGCGTCTCGAGGAGGAACGCCTAAAATATTTTGAGACGAAAATTTGGGGGCAATTGTTGGGGATAAAATATCAAAGTTTTTACCCATGATGACGTGGCGCTCGTTCTTTGGCGGAAGGAAAGGCAAAGGGATTGATGAGGTAGACAAGGTGGGACCATAGGATGAAAGCTAAACAAACACAATTTATGTTAATAAATCCACATGAAAAAGAGAGTGGGGTCTTTGACTATTTCACCAACTACTTTCTAATGATAAGCAACTACTCCCTATTTTCCAGGACCAGACACAGGAATATAGCAGCAGAGGCAAACAGGAGTTGGAGATTGCAACCCTAGCAACCACAACTATATAAAGATGGGAACGTCATATTAAGAAGGGGTATTCAACACTCTAGTACTCAACATTCCATCTACACTTAGCAATATCTCACTAGCAAAATAAGTCTTTTATTTTCTTACTCGCGTAATACCATCCTGATTATAGTGCCAAAATGGTGGGATTCCGACTCCCCCCGCCGTTGTTCCCACATCGGATTTTCCGCGTCACCAAAACTTCTCATGTCAACCTTTCAATTCATTCGTTCATTAAATTCATCATATATATATATCGTCTTAGGCCATAGATTATTCACTATCACCCATTAATTAAAATTAATAGTCGGTAAAGTTTTACCAAAACATCAATCATATCAACAAAATAAGAGCATCAGAGTTATTCCTTCAAGATGAAAAGAATGAACACTCACCATGAAAGTGGATCAATAAGCTATAAAAAATGGGAATGGGTAAGGATGAATCCTTTCAAATAGATTATGAAGGGTCACCAAAACCAATAGTTGTGCGGCAGCCTTCTTTTTCCAGAATGAGGGGAAGCTCTGGTCAAATTTAGGGTCCACAAAATGTGATATTCCCGGGATGTGATAAGGTTGACTTAATTTAGTAGTACACATACAAAATAGAAAAGGCATAATTAGTTTAACCCCCTTTTTTATAAGAAACATAAAAATAAAATAAAATTTTGCTTTATTAAAATTACAGACAATATTATAAACTCGATAAATCTAAAAATAAAATAAGCAAACAAATATAAAGTATCTATAATATTTGGGGTATTACACTGTCGACGAAGCTTCTTCCTTTCCTTACAGACTTGATTAGCCTGGGTCAATTGGACTGAGTTACTCCTAGCTTCGCGGTCCTCATATGGTACATGAGGGTCATGGTTCGTCCCGAGCTGATGGAGAAGGGGACCTCTTCTGCTACTGTCGGATCAGGTCTCATTTTGGAGGTTTGAACCTTCATTTACTTCTTTTATTTATGAATTTGTTGAATTTTAGAAATGATAAAACACTTCACAAATGAAAGATCAATTATTTAAGATAGAAAGTGGCTAATAACGAAGGATCATTTTGAATATGAATCGAAATAGGAATTTTGAAAGATTATTTTAAATAAATTTGAATTGTTGGAATGAGAGATTATTTAAAATAAATAAATAATAGACAATGAAAGATCATTTTGAATAGGAGTTGAAATATTGGAGAATTGTATGATAGGTCATTTTTAAATAGAAAATTGGATTTTCTCGAAATTTTGAATTGAATTAAAGATTATTCTTGAATGTATGACCATCAATCATGAATGATCGTTTCTTCTTCTACTCATGGGTGTACTTGTACTTCCCTGACTTCGCTCCCAAGAGAGTTGCGGACGTGGCGAGGGAGTACCCCATAGTTAGAGACTGGATCATGTGTCGGCAAGAAGGGCCAGTTGTCTTCTTATGACACCTGCAGGAGGGGTGTTAACGCTATGCTGCTTGACAATGTAAGCACTTTTACCTTACTTTCGATTTTATTTGCCTTTTTTGAATGGTAGTGATCATAGGAATGACCTTTGGTATCCCTTTCATTTGGTGCCGAGACCTTGGGAGGACTACGCTGGCGCTCCAAATTTCGTAGCCGATGTTCTCTGACCTAGGTGTTCGAGTAGGCTGCTTCTGACGACGCCTATGGGATCTGTGTGGTACCTGGGTGAGCGGTTGGCTTGACAGTGCCTCCGTGACGCTTTTGCGATTCCCATGGATCCTCCACAAACGATTTTTAGGGAGCCTTAAGAGACTTAGAGGATGGCTAACCTCGCAGGAGCGAGCGGCGACGCTCTTCTCCTTCCCGAGCTCGAGTACTCAGAGTTTGTGCGAAAGAGCCTTGCGTAATGGCTGATAGTGGTAAGTATACCTTTTTTCTTGACCATTTGAAACGATGAATTTGAATATAGCTTGAAAATGATAATTTTGATTTGGGACGAGATCGAGGTGGCGGCCATCGTGCCCCCAGCTTTTCCTAAGACGCTAGAGCACCTAGGGTGGGCTGGCACGACGCTGCTTATAGAGATCCCGTCTTTCACTGAGACGGTGACAGAGGCTGGACTCGACGAGTGGCAACACGTCGTGAGGAGGGTAAGCCCCCATGTTAGTCTGTCTTTTTCCTCTTTTTAAATGATCCTGTAAGAACACGACATTAATCCTGGTTTTATTATCTTTGAAATGGACATGTAGGTGGCATCGTCGAGGCACGCGGAGCTTTGGAGGATGCCAAACCGGCTGCGAGCTACGGCTGTGGCAGCGATTTCAGGTGGCCCTGGTCGGCAGGTATGAACCTCCCTTTCTTTCTCTCTTGATATGCATGAACATTTAAATTACTTTTAGAGTCCTTGCTTTTCTATGCCATGTTTACTATTACTTATCGGCCTTCTTGAGGCAATGGTGGCAGAGTTGAGGGGTCATCTGGCTAATCATCGTAGCTAGACTTGTATTTTTGTACATTTGTTTTGCTTTCGGGCACAAGCTCAAATTTTGTTGTACATATGAACGTTTGATGTGTATATATGATGGCCTGCGAGCCATTTACTGCTGCTGGGTGTACAATCTTTCCTACCTGCAGGTTAGCTTGGAAACAAGTTTGGCATTTTTACGGTTTACGCTGTCATGCTACCCAAATTCACATAAAAATGCAAATAGAACACATCTAGCATAAAAAACTGGCCTAAACAGCAGAAAATGTAACTTGATCAAGTTGAAAAGAATGTAGAAATAAAGGAAATGTAGTGAAAAAGAAAAAAGTTCCCCATACTGAGAAAAAAATGTCTCGACGCGCGACAGACAACAGGAGTGCTTCCCCTAAAAAAATGAAAAAATGAAAAAAAAAAAAAATTAAGTGTAAAGAAGTTGAAAAGAAAAAAAGTAAGGGAGCAAAATGATTCCCCAAAAAATAAAAAAATAATTGAAATGAATAAGTGTGTTTGAGACGAAATGTGAAATGACGATATCGTCTCGAAAAGCAATCCCGTGTTGGAATCGGATTCCTTAACAAAATCGGAGTAAAAAATTGGTAAGGGAAAAAAAAATTCCGTATATTACCAAAATATATTCCTATCGGAATAGGAAAGAAATGCTAAAACTGGAATAGGAAAGATCCTTGCGGATTTAGCAGGAAACTTGGCTGGGGAAGAGGCGCAGCAAGAGCTGCGGTGCTTCCTAAGGCCGCAGCATTTGATGCGTTATTTCCCCAGTTGGTCTCTTCCTGAGCAAATTTAGGAAAGGCCGAATAGTATAAATAGAGGCCACGATTTACCTTCTATTCTCACAATTCTTCCCTCCATTACTCTATGGCTTATCAAATATAATAATTCTCTCCAAAAAAATATTTCCTAGAATATGGATGCTTTTGAATCCCGACACAAAGAATGAACCAATAAGTTTTCGAACGCGGGGAAGGATGACATGGGCATTTTTGAATCAATCATCAGCTTAAAACAAGTAAAAGTGGTAAGACCGTTTCTTGATGCTTGTCTGGAGTATTGGAACCCGAATTATCATGTTTTCGCCTTTCCTGGAGGTGAAATTTGTCCTTTTCCAGAAGAATTTCAGCAATTGGCGGGTGGGATATAGAAAATCTTCCGGCCTTACCATCTAGTTCTCAAGGATATAATAAAAAATTTAAGGACTTTCTAGGATTGACCAAAGCTGAGGTGGACAGTCTTGTAACCTCTAAGGGTGTGCGAATGTTTGACTTTGTGGACCATTTCATAGATATGGAGGACCCTTCTATTTATTATGCTGCGAGGCACAAAGCCTTTGGATTTTGCCTTTTTCATTGCTTTGTCTTGAAAGGCCATGTTGATGCGGAAATGAGAGGTGACCCACGATTTTTGGCTATTATTGAGCAATTGGAACTGCGCAAGAGCCGAGCTTGCTTGGTATTAGCAGAGACTATCTTGGGGTTGGATAACTGAAAGGCACAACGCGAGCTCTCGTACCTTGGAAGTCCTATCATTTTACAGGTAAAATGCCTCCATCTTCTTTTTCTTTTCGTCCTTTCTTTTTATTTTATTTTTACATGAGACGGGTAACATTAACACTTGTCTCCATTTTGCAGATTTGGCTAATGGAAAGGCTAAAATTGATCGAGCCCCCAGTTGATATGCCTGGATATCGATCACGATCGATCGTGATGAGGATGAGGCTATACATGGTGGATTTTACTCGAGTTTGGAACTAGTGGGAGAACAAACTAAAGAACGAAGGAGGTCCGTTGATTAGATTGATTGTCCCTTGGTGGCACCTCAGGGCGTTGACAGGATGATCATCTCTTGATCGTACTCGGTTTATTCATATCCCAGGTTTAGAGTTTATGGTCAACATTTTCCCCGAGAGACTGATGAGGCAAGTTGGCATGAAACAGAAAATCCCTAAGCATGATACCATTCCGCGGACTGCTTTGGCACACACTTCTGAGACCTACTGTGAATGGGCATTGTGTTGGACCCAAAGGAACATGTGGTTTATGCCGGTCCTTCTTTGTTCGTTGTGGGTGCCGGATTGTTATTTGCAGTGGGCCAAGGTTAACACCTCGGAGCGTGGGAAGTTGAGAAAGCATAAGCCGATTGACTACATGATCCGGGAAGTGGCAAAAGAGAACCAGAAATACTTGACGGAAGAAGAAGAAGAAGCTGGATTCCGAGTCGTCCGCCCGAAGAAGAAACCAAAGAATGCTCCTTTCGAGAAGATTATTGTAGATCGAAATGGAAAGACTAGGCCTCGAGAAAGACCATTGGTGATTAGGTCAGAGATAACGCAAGAGTGTCCTCCTCGAGGTCTAGACATGAATTATGACAAAAATGATAAAGGCAAAGGGAAGATGGAAGAATAGAAATAGCCTAAGTTCTTTATTAGTATTTATTATTCATTATTGTTGTAATAAATGGCGGGATTTTTAGAGTCCTAGTCTAGCATTTTATTTCAGCATTCTTATATTATTATTTGGCATACTACTAATAGGTGAATAAACCGATTGTTTTCAGTTAGGAACGCAAAAATCAATTCCCTTTATTTATTCTTTCGAATTCCAAGTGCCAAAGCAAATGTCTTTTTATTTACATTTTTGATTAAAATTGATTGGGTTGTATCCTGTGAAGGATTGCCTACGTATTCATTGAATATGAAATCAAACCAAGAACGTAGTTCGAAACAGAAAATATAAAGGAATAAATGTTCCATGCAAGAGCTTGTAATGAACATAGGGCATAAGCATGGTGCTTTAATTACTCTTAAGAATGCAATTTAGTTATATTGATGATATTGAGGATGAATAAAGAAAAATGTCAAAACGTAAGAGTGAAGTGACATGTATCTCGAGGTTCATCTGGTGCTATATAATACGTGTCGAAAGAGCGGCACGTGGATCCCGCGTGGCGAATTTTTGAGGTCTATTCTAAGGGTAATATCGCTTGAGTTGGTCTAGATTAGTCGGATTTGAGAACTCATTCCCGTCTAAGTCTGTAATTCTAACTGCACCCCCTGAGAGTATAGATTTGACTAAATAAGGACCGGCCCAATTAGGTTTGAATTTTCTCCTCTGGTCGACTGGTAGAAGAGCTCGGACAGATTTAAGCACTAGATCTCCCTTCTTAATGTTTTGGGGTTTGACTTTCTTATTGAAGGATCTCTTAATTCGTGCTTGATATGTTTGAACATTATGCAAGGCACGTAGTCTTCGTTCGTCCAAGAGGACGAGTTCTTCATACCTATCCCCATTCCATTCTGCTTCCGGGATTTGGCTTTTGAGTAGAATACGCAGAGATAGGATCCCGAGCTCTACTGGTTATACGGCTTCCATGCCATATGTTAGATAGAAAGGAGTAGCCCCAGTGGGCGTCCTGACTGAGGTTTGATATCCCCATAATGAGAAGGGTATCTTGCTAGGCCAGTCTCGATAATTGTCGATCATTTTCTGGAGGATCATGACGACATTTTTGTTGCCTGCCTCTACTACACCATTAGTCTGAGGTCGGTAGGGCGAAAAATGATGATGCTTGATTTTGTACTTGGCCAACAACTGTTCGGTTTCAGCTTGAAAATGGTACCCGTTATCACTGATTATCTCATGTGGACACCCGTATCGACAAATGATATTGGTTTGTATGAACTTAGCCGCATGTTTGGATGTCTGAGTAGTATAGGATGCTGCTTTTACCCATTTTGTAAAGTAATCGATGGCTACTAAAATGAAACAATGAACACCCGTCCTGGCTGGAGTGATTTTCGCGATGATGTCAATTCCCCAAGTAAAAAATGGCCAAGGATATCTCATTGTGTATAGTAGAGAAGGTGGAACATGCTGTACATTCCCGAAGATCTTCCAATTGTGACAACGTCTTACGTATTTGAAGCAATCTGTTTCCATGGTCGTCCAATAGTATCCTAAACGCAATATTTTCTTTGCCATTATTGGTCCACTCATATGAGGACCGCATTCTCCATCATGGACTTCCTCCTTAATTTTCTTTTCTTTTGAATGATCAAAGGAAAGCAAAATGACGCCTTGTGGTGTTTTGTTATATAACTCCCCTTGATTTAGGACGTATTAAGATGCTAATAGACGAATTTCTCATTGTCCGCTCTTATCCATATCGGGTGGGTATTCGCCATTGAGCTGGTAATTCAAAATTGCTTGATATCAAGGCTCCTCCTGATTTTCATTTTGAGCGGTAAGAAAATGCACATAAGCTGGTTTAGACCGTCGTTCAATACATAACGACATTTCTATCATGTTATCGGCCATTTTAATCAAGGATGCAAGTTTCGCAAAAGCGTCTGCAAACTAATTTTCTTCTCGAGGTAGATGCAAGTAGACTACTTGGTCAAAGAATTGAGCCACTTGATCTATCCGGGCTTAATATAGTGTAAGTCTTTTACTTCGGATTTTCCAAAACCCACTGATTTTATTGATGATTAAGGATGAGTCGCCGTGGACTCGAAATCTTTTGACACCTAAACTGACTAATGCTTGTAAACCGATGAGGCAGGCCTCATATTCTGTCGTGTTATTGGTCACCTCGAAGTCTAGTTTGACAGAAATTTGTGTATGCTCGCCTTCAGGAGAAATAAGCAACACTCATATACTACATCCTCTTAGGTTGGAAGCTCCATCGAAGTAGAGGTCCCATGATTTCACATTGGTGTGTAGAATATCTTCATCCAGAAATGACCATGTGTCTATTACTAGGGTATCGTGAATAGGGTTGTCTTTGAAGAATTCGGCCACTGCTCGTCCTTGGATCACCTTCAGAGGTACGTATTTAAGATCAAACTATGAGAGCGTCAAAGTTCACCTTGCGAAACGTCCATTTAAGAAAGCTTTTTCAAAAATGTATTTGACAGAGTCCATTTTTTTATACACTTTGACAGAATGGTTAAGCATATAATAGCGTAGCTTCTTGGTTGTCCACACAAGAGCGAGGCATGTCTTCTCAAGTGGTGTATACTTAGTCTCATATTCTATGAACTTCGTCCTAAGGTAGTAGATAACTCTTTCTAATTTTCCGACGACTTGTGCAAGCATAGCCTCATGGCAGTTTCTGTGACTGTGAGGTATAAAGATAAGGGTTGATCCTTCTGCGGTGGCATTAGAACTGGCGGCTTGGCCAATATCCCGTTGATTTTTTCAAATGCCTTTTGACAATCGTCGTCCCATATGGTGTGCTTCTTTTTCTTGAGCTTTTTTGAATATGGGTTCACAAATCATAGTGAGCTTCGAAATTAATGGCTTATAAATTGCACCTTGCCCAGGAATCCTCGAACTTCCTTCTGTGTCTGCGGCTGTGGCATCTCGATTTGAGCCTTGATCTTGGATGGATCAATCACTATTCCCCTCTGGCTGACTATATTTTTGAGGGTTAAGTCTCATGTTGTACTTGTGTAATCTGAGAAAGAATTTGCGAAGGTTGACGATGTGACATAGCCTATCCTTGGACTTAAAAATCATGTCATCTACATACACTTCTACTTCTTTGTGCATCATGTCATGCAACAAGGTAGTCACGGTACGTTGATATATTGCTTCCGCATTAATCAATCCGAACGACATAATGGTGTAGCAATGGTTACCCCACTGTATGACGAACGTTGTTTTATGCATATTTTATTCAGCTGTTTTTATTTGATTATATCCCGCATATCCGTCCATGAAACAGAGGAGTGCGTGGTCCGCTGTATTATCCACTCGTATGTTGATGTGTGGGAGTGGGAAATAGTCTTTTGGACTGGCCTTGTTTAGATCTCTAAAATTAACACAAACCCGGATTCGCCCATCCTTTTGGATACAAAGACAATGTAAGCCACCTAGTCTGAGTACTCGGAAACTTTGATGAACCCAGTTTTGAATTTTTTGTTCACTTCCTCCTTAATCTTGAGAGCCTATTCTGTTCTCATTCGGCGAAGCTTCAACTTTACGGGTTTGAAACCTGGCCTGATTGGGATTCGATGTTCAGCAATATCCCTGTCTATTCCTGGCATATCCTTGTAGGACCAAGCGAAAACTTCTTTGAATTCAGGAAGAATATCGATGAAGCCAGCTCTTTCATTTGGGTCTAGGGTTGTCCATATCTTAAGTTCTTGGGGTTCTAGATCTTTCCCTACATTGATAGGTTCAGTGTTCTCTATAACTGGTTCCCCTTTCCCCTCCTCTAGTATTTCTTCAATTATATAAGGAGGTAGTTCGATTGAGTCTGGGTGAGGATCATTGTAGACACCTCGTTTCTGCACCTCTCGCAAACCACCCGGTGATGATTGGGCCGCATGTTTGATTCGCGGAACGATTTGTGACAGTTCGTAAGATTATCGTCAAGTGATTGCTCAAATATTAATGTCAACCTCTTAGTTGTCATCTACGTCCCGATACGGTCGTTTTGGCATTAATTAGAGTACATTCGGAGTCCGGGTCAAAAACCGTCTCCATTTTCTGATAACTGTTAAATCCCGAGTCAGAATGTTCTGGAATGTTCCGGATATTTCTATTCCATATTTCTCAAATTTTATCTTTTGGCAAATAATATCCCGTAATATTTACATAAGATATTAGAGATAATCGAATTAATTCCGTCCTAGCATAACTTAAACACGGAAATCTTTCTTAGCGGGAGGAAACCTCCGGGAACAGACGCAAGCCAGTCTTTGCGCCTCTTCCAAGAGAGACGCGTGGCTGCTGCGCCTCTTCCCAGGCCCTTCTTTGCATGATTTACGTATCTTTTTTATATCTTTCCGAGATTCACTTCCAAAGAGTCTCCGAAACCCTATTCCTTCACGTGATTAGTATAAATAGGAGCTTTCGTTCCTCATATTTCTCACGCGAGTGTCCGCCCTTCTCTTCTCCCTTTGCATTCTAGACTTTGTTCTTACTAATTGGCGCCTACGTGCTTGAACCTTCGACCACGTAAGCTCGGATCCTTCCGGGTACCAGCCTCTCCGTTGCATGACCGACCAATTTGACCACTACACTCGATCAATCTAATTAATCAACTTGTTAAATCGTTTTCCTCTTACGAGGGCACTCTTTCCTTGCATTCGCGTCGAGCATCACTAATCGATATTCTTAGTTCATCTCGTTCCGTCAACGTGTAAGTCTGAGGGTGTAAATCTCTCTTTTATTTATTGTACTTTTTATTTATCGTATCACTCATGTAAGGTTTATGTCGAAAACACCGTTAAAACCGATTTCTAAAACCGTCTTTAAAACCTCTTTTTACGGATTTTTCGGAAGATCGACAAGAGAAAAAGACGCAAAGAATCGCTGCGCCTCTTCGAAGGAGCGCAGTTCCTGCTGCGCCTCTTCGTGAGGCTGCCGCAGTTCCTGCTTCTTTTCTTCTTCCTTCGTCCTCTGTAACTCGTTTCAACTTTGTTTGTTTCGTTTGTTCTGTCAATTCTTCGTCATAGTCATAGTATATAATCCACATGTATATTATTAATCATCATTCATTCACATGTTTAATTCATCATTGTTTTGATTTAAATCCTAAATAATCAATATTTACGGGTTTTCGTCTTTAATATTCAAACCCGGATTTTAGAAGTTCAATCTGTTCATATTGGGTTTCTGGGATTCGTCATTGATATATTTGCATCTATATTCATCGTCATATTCGTCATGTTTAGTTAATAATTCGTTTAATTAGTTAGTTTAATCGTTCATTAACATCGACCCTTCACATAATTAATCCGTTTATTTCCGTATCATTCATGTTTATTGTTTTTATGACCATCATTCACATGTAATTAATACATTAATCACTTCTATCCGAGTCAATTATCAAATCAATCCTTAAAATTACCAATTAACATTAACGGTTTGCAGTTCCGGCTTCACAGCCAGAACTCACCCTTGGAACAGACGCAGCAACTGCTGCGCCTCTTCCAAAGGGCGCAGTGCCTGCTGCGCCTGTTCCAGGATGAGTTCTGTCTCTGAACTCCTTTCTGCCTTGACCTAGTTTGTTTAGTTTACGTATTAATTAACTAATATCCGTATTATCGCTAATTTCTGTTCGTTTAATTTAGTTTTTTTATTCTTTTATTCCTTTTCTCAAATTATCCGTTTTAAAGGTATTTTCGACATAAATCACCTATCCCAATGTAATTATTGTAATTTTCATTATTGTAATTCATAATTATTATGTTTCTTTTATTGCTTGTATAATTTCACATGTAATTGAGCATTAAATCCAACTTCGACATTAATTGTATGTCTAATTATGTGTCAACCGACTTAGTTAATTCTCACATGTTAGGATTAATCTATGGATGTTGCATTGCATGCATATAGCCGACGATATATCGAGTACGAATAACTTCCCTAATCATTAGTAGAGGCCGCTATCGAGGCGGGCGGGATTAGGTGTTCGATCAAAAGAGCTTCCTAATACGTACCCTCACCCCTTACTCCAGATCTCCGTGAGCACCCGTGTTCATTGGCATCCGCGAGAGTCATTCTAGACATAGAATGCTAAGGGTAACGATTGCTTAGTGTTCATGTCTTTACTTTGTGTCTTGACATGACACGAGGTATTCGAACGGTTCCAATTTCCCATAAAAATTGGTGGCGACTCCATACAAAATGCAAACGCTTGTTTTCGAGCCCCCTTCATCCAAGCGCCCCCGTGGGCGGCCCGCTGTCCACAGTTTGGCGACTCCGCTGGGGATATACACTTACGTGTAGCTAGGGTGAAACTTGAACAAGGTTAGGGAATAAGTTTGTACAAGACAATTGTCGGTTTTCATAACTCGGTCTTCCTAGACCGTTTTAATCGGCCTTCCTAGGCCCAACCCAACCCATTCGACCAATCGTCCCGTCTAAACGGTCCTAATTCTTATTTGGGCCTAAGGATGGATAGCGATTGACGTCATCCATACCATGATGCTTACTCTTGTTTGTATCAAGGGCCTTCACTACTTGAGGAAATGGATTAGGAATCGGCCTTACTCTTGTTTGGCACGAGCCTCTCCACAGACTTCGGGTTTGATGGTTCGGTATGGCAACCCACCCTTTAAACCAAAACCCTCCTAAATGCACTCAGCATCCCGTTATAATGCTTGTATAAATGTATAAACCTTACGTGATCACCATTTCAAAACAAATCATGACGAATTTTCAAAAAAAATCAAAACCCAATTTCAATCAAGAATTTCGAAATAAGGCCTTTAATTAGCGCAAAATCCGGTCAAAACTCTGTCCGTTTGTCAAGTCAAAATTCGGGCCACAAGCCCATTTCAAAACCTCACTTCGAGTCCACTCCTACAACTACACTACAGTTGGCTAGGACACACATTTTCAAAGACCTTGTCTTTCTTCAAAACTCACTCAACACAAGTGGCACACACCCACTTCACGAGTCAAAACTTTTCCTCTTTTAGCAAGTGTGATAGAATGGTCGATCGTGTTTTGATTCGTCGCCGATCTCTTATCCAGTTTTCCAAGATGCCTGGGTCAAGTGATGATACGAACCTCCAGCAAATTCAAGAGAGTAATGATCGAATCCTAGCCGCGATAGCCCAAATGCAAATCACTCAAGAACAAACCTATGACCGCCTTGAGCTTATCGAAGGCCGTATCTTTGATGTAGAGGGAAAGTTGCCTCCCATTAAAAGTGAAGTACTACAATTTTCCGATGACGAGTCTAAGGATGAGAATCCAATCATGGGAACAACCGCAGCTGAGAAAAGACTCCAATACCTAGAGGAGCAATTGATGTACCTTAAGGGGGATGACATTTACAGGGAGAACAATCGCAAGTATGAAGCCGTCAATTCCAAATTGCCCACTAACTTTAGCATGACGGATATCCCTAAGTTCAAGGGACATGAGAACCCTTTGAACCACATCCGCGCCTTCAAGGACTACATGTCTATCAAAGGCATCAAACCCGAGATGTTCTTAAGGATCTTTCCTTCATCTCTTGACACCATCCCAAAGCAATGGTTCTACACTTTAGATCACAAAAAGGTCGCTACTTGGGAAGACGCCGCGATCGAGTTCTCGAAACAATACGCGGATAATGCCGAGATCCAAGTCAACATGCGTACTCTAGAGGTTCTTACCCAAAATGACAAAGAAGGATTCACCGACTTCCTAAGTAGGTGGAGGAAGACTAGTACCCAACTAGTTGAACGCCCGGATGAGGCTACTCTTGTGGAAAAGTTTGTGGATAATCTCAAGCCCATATATGCCAACCATTTGAGGTATCAAAAAATCAAGACCTTCAAGGACTTAACTGTGCTAGGGACACGAATTGAAGACGACATCCGTAAAGGACTCTTGTCCAAAACGGTAGGTCGAGGATACCAAGGGTCCACAAGTCGTTCATACGGCTCTACTAGCAAGACTGACGAAGTCAACCTTCTCGAGCCATCCAAGAAAACTAGCCCACCAAGGAAGTTCACAAACCTTAGGGATACATACTCCAATGCTCTAAAAAGGCTAATGAAGCAAGGTAAACTCCAACCCATTGGACCTACTCCCGAACCAGAAAGGAAGTCCAAATGCGGGATGAAAACTCCTACTGTGAATACCACAGGGGCAAAGGGCACGACACAGAAAAATGCTACAAGTTGAAGCACGTGCTTCAGGATATGATTGAAGACGGTCGACTTCCAATTCCACCAGGAGGTAAACCCAACAACACTCAGAATCCTCTTGGAGTTCTAGTGATTACAAGTGACGAATCTACCTTAGATTGCTCACATCTCATTTCTCCCACCGAAAATGAAATTCACGCAATTGACAAAGAAAGACTCTACTCTACCATCTCCCCTACCATTTCCGACTTCATCGCATGGGCAAGGAGTGTAGATAGACAAGTGTGGGAACTAGAAAACATGGTAACGACCTTACGCGATCCCAAGGCAACGCCTAAAGAACGCGTACCTTTGACCTTCTCTCAAAATGCCACTATGCAAGAAGTAGTCGCCGTGGTAGATAAACTAGTTGATCAAATCATACAACTAGAAAGTGACATCATGAGAATGAAAGAGCTAGCTGCAATCAATGGAGTTTGGGCCGATGACGATGAAGACGAATATCTCATTGAAAACTCTTTGGTAAAAGAAATAGTCCAAAATGGCGAAGACCAAGATGTGGATCACCTAACTCGCTCGGGCCGTCCATACCAAAGTACTACTCAAAACGGTCCAACCAATGTCATCACACCAAATGACAACGAAGACGATCCCACTGACCATTTGCTCAAGCAATTACAGAAAACCAAGGCTGATCTTTCAGTCTGGCAACTAGTGGCGAGCTCATTTCCACATCGCCAAGCTCTACTGCAAGCTTTGGCCAAATTAAATATAGCGCATAACTCTACTCCCGAAGATGTAGTCAACTTGGTCTTCCAAGAATCACCGAAGTTAAGTAATCCTATTACTTTCTCAGATGAAGACTTGCCACCTTTTGGCGCTAGTCACAACCTCGCTCTATACATCACCGTCATCTGTCTAAAGAAGAATGTGCCAATGACCTTGGTAGATGATGGCTCATGGTCAACGTCATACCCCTCAAAACGGCATATAAACTAGGCATGAAAGAGTCGGATTGGACTCCCACCAATCAAGGTGTACGCGCATATGACGGTACGCGACGAAAAGTGGTTGGACTTGCTAACCTAACCATAGCCACGGGACCTATCGAACGAAAGGTCAACTTCCAAATAGTGGACATCGAAGCTTCATTCAACATACTTTTGGGGAGGCCTTGGATTCATGCTTCCAAAGCAGTGACATCCACCCTTCACCAAAAGATCAAGATCCCACTCAATGGCAAAGTTGTGACGATCACTTAGAAGTCGCCTATCAAGGCAATAATTGAGAAGCAATCAAACAATCAAGTCCTTGCGGATCCCATATACGAACTTGGGGGCTTCCAAAGTGTAAATGTCATAGAAAGTGAGTTGGCACCCTTATACTATAATCCCTACTCTAACTTAGTGGTCAACCACATACTCAAAAATCAGGGATACTTCCCTGGAATGCCTTTGAACCCGATTCGGAAGAACACCTTCGCGCCATACAAGAAAGGCAACTCATCGAGAATACCACTTGGACTAGGGTACAACCCACAGCTGAAGAGGTTCTCGAAATGCTCGCTCAAGTCCAAAATCGCAAGTATGTAGGAGTCCAAATGAAGCCATATCTCCCCACCTTAAATGGATACTTCGTTCAAGAAGGAAGTTCGGAACTCTTTCACGGGTTTCCCGAGCCTTGGCATTACCTTGAGAGGAAGTTAGCCGGAATCAAGATCTTTCACGATTGCTACTTCATCCCTCCAGAAACGGTTCCTACCGTCAAAACCCGTCAAGCACCTTGCTTAGACAAACAAGCTGTTAGCCTCTTGTTTGGAGAGGACCGATTTGTTAAGGCGCGCAGATGAGATCATTACTACGATACTTCAAGACGATCGCTTCAACCCCACCGCTTTGATCACAGAAATCGACACAAAGCAGCAGAAAGGATGGAGGAAATCCATCAAATGGACCAACAATCAAGGAAGACTCTTCAAGCTCACCACTGGAGAAGGAGAGATGTTCAAAGAAGAACCAGAAGACGACGAGTTCGAATCGAGTCGGAGTCGGAGTCGAGTCGAGTCTAGAGAAGTCATTAGAGAGTCTACTCTGTTGTCATCCCCACTCCCTTCGTTCATCCTAGCCTAGCATCGAGTAGTCACGGTAGTTCGGGAATGCCCCAACCATCGTTCCTTTGCCGCCATGACCATGGATCGGTTGGCTTCTTTGTTTCAACTTTACTCAAATCTTAATATGAATAAATCGGTTCGCTTACTCTTTGCGTTATCTTGAGTGCAATTCATTTTATGATGATACCGAGGATGACCAAGACCCGGACTTGACCGAAATACCTCCCTACGTAGCCAAAGAAATACTACGGGAAGGGGAAGGGGGACCAAGAATGGTGAGGACACCGAACCCATCAATGTAGGAACTGAACTAGAACCCAAAGAACTTAGGATAGGGACTACCTTGAGCTCTACCGAACGGACCGATTTCATAGACCTACTAAATGAATTCAAAGACGTCTTCGCTTGGTCCTACAAAGACATGCCAGGGATCGACAGGGATATTGCCGAACATAGGATTCCGATTAAGCCAGGCTTCAAACCTGTGAAACAGAAGCTTCGACGAATGAGAACAGAATGGGCTCTAAAGATTAAGGAAGAAGTTGATAAGCAATTCAAAGCCGGGTTCATCAAAGTTTCCGAGTATTCGATTTGGGTAGCTAACATAGTACCCGTACCCAAAAAGGATGGGAGAATCCGAGTTTGTGTTGACTTTAGAGATTTGAACAAAGCGAGTCCAAAAGATGACTTTCCCGTACCTCACATCGACATATTAGTGGACAATACTGCAGACCACGCATTACTATCCTTCATGGATGGATATGCGGGTTATAACCAAATCAAGATGGCCATGGAAGACATGCATAAGACCGCGTTCGTCACCCAATGGGGAACCTATTGCTATACAAAGAATGCCGTTCGGATTAATCAACGCCGAGCTACATACCAACGCACCGCAACTACACTCCTACATGACATAATGCACAAAGAAGTTGAGGTATACGTAGATGACATGATCGTCAAATCCAAGGAGAGAGAGGGACATATTGCGAACCTTCGCAAGTTCTTCGCAAGGCTACGGAAGTACAACATGAGACTCAATCCTCAGAAATGCACATTTGGGATAACGTCTGGCAAACTCCTAGGATACGTCGTTAGCCAACGAGGTATAGAAATAGATCCCTCCAAAATCAAAGCTCTGATTGAAATGCCACAACCTCAAACAGAAAAAGAAGTCAGAGGATTCCTGGGAAAAGTTCAATACATAAGTCGATTCATATCAAAACTTACGATGATTTGCGAGCCTATCTTCAAGAAACTCAAGAAGACAGACCACACCATGTGGGATGATGATTGCCAAAAGGCGTTCGACCGAATCAAGGAGATATTGGCTAAACCACCAGTGCTCATGCCACCACAACAAGATCAACCTCTTGGTTTGTATCTCACGGCAATGTAAACCGCCATGGGTGCCATGCTAGCTCAAACTGTAGGAAGTGAAGAAAGAGCTATTTACTATCTAAGTAAGAAGTTCTTGGAATACGAGTGCAAATATTCACAACTCGAAAAGACACGCCTCGCTCTTGTGTGGGCAACAAAGAAGCTACGTCACTACATGCTTAGCTACTCCGTCAAGATATTCTCCAAAATGGATCCAGTCAAATACCTCTTCGAGAAACCTGTCCTCAACGGACGCCTAGAAAGATGGACCATGATGCTCTCAGAATTCGACCTCAAATACGTACCACTGAAAGTAATAAAAGGTCGCGCCGTCGCCGAATTCTTCGCAGAAAATCCCATCAACGACGCACAAACAATAGATACTTGGTCATTTCCCGACGAGGATATACTCCAAACAGATGTAGACTCCTGGGACCTATACTTTGATGGAGCATCAAACCTAAGAGGATTTGGGATAGGGGTGTTGCTCATTTCTCCTGAAGGCGAGCATACACCGATTGCTGTCAAACTCGACTTCGAGGTGACAAACAACGCCGCAGAGTATGAGGCTTGTCTAATTGGACTACAAGCGGCAGTAAGCTTAGGCATCAAAAACCTCCGAGTGCATGGAGATTCGTCGCTAATCATCAACCAAGTTACGGGATCCTGGAAAATCCGAAGTGAAAGCCTAGCACCCTATCAGGCTAGGATAGACCAAGTCGCTCAATTCTTCGATCACGTAACCTACTTGCACTTACCTCGAGAAGAAAATCAATTTGCAGACGCTCTTGCGAAACTTGCATCTTTGATAAACATGCCAGATTACATGATGGAAATGCCTTTGTGTATCGAACGACGGTCGGAGCCGGCTTATGTCCATCAAATTACCAACGAAGAAGAAATCACGCAGGAACCCTGGTTCCAACCAATCCTAAATTTCAAACTTAATGGTACCTATCCACCAGATATGGACAAGAGAGGACAACGAGCCATACGCCTATTGTCTTCACAGTACGTTCTAATGCAAGGAGAGTTGTACAAAAGAACACCTCTTGGTGTAGTCCTACGTTGCCTTGATCATTCACAAGCACGAAAGGTGATGGAAGAAGTCCACGACGGAGAATGCGGTCCTCACATGAGTGGACCTATGATGGCAAAGAAAATCACACGTCTAGGGTACTATTGGACCACAATGGAATCCGATTGCATCAAATATGTGAGACATTGCCACAATTGCCAAATCTTCGGGAATGTACAACATGTCCCTCCTTCGTTGCTCTATACGATGACATCTCCTTGGCCATTCTCCGCGTGGGGAATTGACATAATTGGGAAAATAATCCCCGAGAACAGGAGGTCACCTGTTTCATCCTAGTAGCAATCGACTACTTCACCAAGTGGGTAGAAGCGGCTTCCTACACCGCTCTTACGGCCAAAAATGTAGCCAAATTCATACAAAATAACATCATCTGCCGATATGGTTGCCCACATGAGATCATTAGCGATAATGGATCCCACTTCCAAGCCGAAACCGAACAATTGCTAACCAAGTACAAGATCAAGCATCATCACTCATCGCCCTATAGACCACAGACTAACGGCGCGGTAGAAGCGGCTAACAAAAACGTCGTCACAATCCTCAAGAAAATGACTGACAATTATAGAGATTGGCCAAACAAAATACCTTTCGCTTTGTGGGGGTATCGAACATCCGTCGGGGACGCCCATCGGGGCTACTCCTTTCTATTTGACTTACGGCATGGAAGCCGTACAACCCGTCGAGCTAGAAATACCATCCTTGCGTATTCTACTAGAAAGTCAAATCCCGGAGGCCGATTGGAAGAGGGATAGATACGAAGAACTCATCCTCCTGGATGAACGTAGGCTTCGTGCCTTGCATAATGTCCAAACATATCAAGCACGTATCAAACGAGCTTTCAACAAAAGGGTTAGGCCAAGAAACATCAAAGAAGGAGATTTAGTTCTCAAATCGGTCAGAGCTCTTTTACCTGTCGACCCAAGGGGAAAATTCAAACCTAACTGGGCCGGACCATATCTAGTCAAATCAATACTCCCAGGGGGTGCGGTTAGAATCACAGACCTAGACGGGAATGAGTTCTCAAACCCCACAAATCTCGACCAATTGAAACGATACTATGCCTAGAACAGGAACAAAAACGCGCCTCGCGTAAACCTACGTGTCGCTCTTGTGGCACTAAATAAACGGCCCCTGGCCCATCTGAATGTCACTATGCTCTGGCATCTTGGCAAACTTGTCATCCTCATATCATCAAACAAACTAAATTCGCACCTCCCGAGTAAGCAAAGGCTCATGCTTATTTTCTATGTTCATTACAAGCTCTTGCTTCGAACAATTATTCTTTTACATTTATTCGAACTACGCGCAAGGGTTTGATTTCGCTTTTTTTAAGTGAATACGTAGGCAATCCTTCACGGGATTCAACCCACCATTATTTTTAAAATGTAAATAGAAGGACATTTGCATTGCATTTGGAATTCGACAAGAATAATTAATGAAAATCACAACGGTTTCATAACCACTTAACCTTTTTATTTCATTCAATTTCTAATAATAATACGACAAATAATAAAAATAGACTAGGCTAGGATTCTAAAAATCCCTCCTTTCTTATTACAACAATAAATAATAATAATCAAATAATAAATAAGACTTGGGCTATTCCTCCATCTTTCCCTTGCCCTTGTCGTTCTTGTCATATTTCTTGTCACGACCTCGAGCCGGGCGCTCTTGCACCACTTCAGACCTAATCACCAACGGTCTTTCTCGAGGCCTGACTCTTCCATTCTTGCCAACCACCATCTCTCGCGACGGGAGTAGTCTTTGATTTCTTGAAGGATGAATGACTTGGAACCCGGCTTCTTCTTCTCCTTCAGTCAGATGCTTCTCTTTCTCTTTCTCTCCCTCGCGCACCTTGTAGTCCACGGGCTCGCGCTTCCTCAGTCTTTCGCGCTCTTCCGAAGTTGCTGCTTTGCTCCACCTCAGATAAGAATCCGACACCCACAAAGCATTGGAGGAGAAGTTCAAGAACCACATGTTTCTTTGGGCCCACTTCATAGCCCACTCTCTTCGGCTCTCTGTAGTAAGCGCCATAGCAGTCTGCGGAACGGTGTCAAGCCTAGGGATCATCTGCTTCAACCCGACTTGCCTCATCAATCTCTCAGGGAAGATGCATACCATAAACTCCAATCCAGGAATGCGCACGGACCTAGTAGGATCCAAAGAAGACACTCCGGTGACGGACTTGGTGCCACCACGGAACGATCCACACGATCGGCGGGCCATCGTCATTCTTGACTTGTTCTTCCAATAATCGCAAACCGGGTGAAGCCCACCATGTCTGATCGTGTCCTCATCGAAATCATACGTGCATGATAGGAAAGTGCATAAGCTGGGGGCTCGAGCAATCGGAGCCGTTCCATAAGCCAAACCTACCAAAAAAACAGGGATTAGACACCCAAAACAAAAACGAAAAAAAAAAACGAAAAAAAAAAAAAAAAAAAAAAAAAAAAAAAAAAAGAAAAAAGAAGGGTGTCTTTTACCTGTAGGATAACGGGACTCCCCAAAAACGGAAGATCGCGGTTGGACTTCCTATTGTCCAAACCCAAGATAATCTCCCCTAAGCATAGACAAGCTGGGCTCCTGCGCAGCTCCATTTGCTCAATAAGACCCAATAGACGGGGATCACCTCTCAAATCTTCATCAACATGTCCCTGAAGGACGTATACATGCAGCAAACAGAAGCCAAATGCTCTCCTCCTCGCAACATAAGAGACAGTAGGGTCGGCCCTGTTGATGAATCGGTCTATAAAATCTAGCATCCTCACGCCCTTCGGAGTAACGAGACGATCTACTTCAAGTCTAGTGAGTCCAAGCAAATCTCTAAATTTGGTCTTATACCCTTGTGCAGTAGAAGGGATGGCAGGTAAATGTTCGGGGTCCCACCCGCCAATAGCAGCAATTTCCTCCGGAAAAGGACAAATATCACCTCCTGGGAACGCAAAAACATGATAATTTGGGTCCCAATAGTCAAGGCAAGCATCCAAGAACGGTTTTACAACCTTAATGAGTTTCAAACTCAACAGAGACCCAAGGTTATAAGCACCCATATCATGCTTCTCAATGTTCGAAAACTCGTTGGTCCATTCCTTCAAGCGAATCTCTAAGGTATTCATGATGATAATTTTCTCTTGAAAATTTATTGGGAGTTTTTTTTTGTGAATCGACGAAGAAGAGACGGTAGAATTATATGATTTAAAGCTTCGTCGACGCTTCTATTTATACTAGTTGCTGTTTCCAAAAATCCATCAGAACCGACCTGCTTGGGAACAGGCGCGGCGCCTGCTGCGCCTCTTCCAAGGGACGCAGCTCATGTTGCGCCTCTTCCCCAGCATCACTTCTGCAATCTCCGCGTTTGGATCTTTCCTAATTCTATAAAACGAATAATTTCCTATTCCTACGGGATTTTATTTCGGTAAATCCGAGAAATTTACCATGCTTCAGGTTTCCTTAAATCCGCAAACACGCGTTTCGAGGCGACATCGACATTTTCCGCCATTTTCTCACACTTTTATATTTAGTTTTCATTTTAATTCTTTCTTTTTTTTACTTCATTTTAATTTCTACTTTTTTTCCATTTTCTAACTTATAGATTTCTCTTTTTCTTTTTTTTTTCGGGGGTAACCCTCCCTACCGTCCGGTCATTTCCGGCAAAATTTTTGCATTTTCACGTCCTTTCGAGTCTCGTTTTGCACTAATTAAAAACCTTATGTGTATAAAATGTATGTGTTACGTGAATTTCTATGTAAATTTCGGCAGCATGACGGTGCAAACCGTTGTCTACCAAACCTGTTCAAAAGCTAACATGCAGGTACAAGCAACACAACCCAGCAGCAAAAGGCACTCAGGCCGTCATATATACAACAAAAAAGCAAATATACAAACAAACTGGGGGCTCGCGCCCCAAACCAAATCCAAGTCCAAATAAACTGGGGGCTTGCGCCCCAAACAAATCCAAAAAAAATGTTCAAAATCAAAATCACGCAGACTACTGCTGGGCACCGTCCAGCTCGGCAACCCTCGCCATAAGAATGGCGATCTCGGCGTCCCGAAACTCGAGCTCCCTCGACAAACGAGCCGTCTCCTCCCGAGACTGGGTCAACTCTCGCTCCAGCTCACGATCGGCCTGTGGACAACAAGAAATTGGCTCATGTCAATCAATTCAAACAAAACTGAAAAAACCAAAGATCAAGGAAAAACAAATGAGGTTCATACCTGACGACCTCGACCGCCGACGAGTGCCTCGATGGCCGTAGCTCGTAGCCGGTTGGCCACCCTCCAAAGTGCCACAAACCGAGATGGCGCGACCTGCGTTTCAAAAGAATTCTCAGTAAACTGAACCAGTTCAATCAAATGTGTATTTACACGAAAACTATGCAAAATAAGAACTCACCCTCCGGATCGATCTTTGCCGGTCATCTAAGCCAAGATCCGTCACGGCTACGTCAAAGTCACGCGGCTCGGAGATCGTCATCCTCCCGATCGCGTCGGTGTACTCAAGGGTCTCGGGGTACACTGGGGCTCGATGCCCGCCGCCTCAACCTCCGCAAAGACAAATAAACTCTCATTAATCGGTGATCTTTCATCGTAATTCCCGAAGTCAATCAAAGAGAAACAAAGGATACTCACCACCACTCGCCGACGCCAACCTCCCGTAAAGGAACGCCGAGTAGTCCTCACCGAGGCGAGAAGAAGAAGGTCGTCGCCACCGGCACCGGCCAGTCCGCCTCCTCTCGGCCTCGAAGGCTCCCGAACATCATCCTCGGAGGGTCAATGGGAACCGTCAATGCGCCCGAGAACACCGACGAGCTAAACGCTCGCCTAAGTACCACACGGGACCCATCGACGTCCACAACAACAAAGCCGACTCGGGCTCCTAGGTCGAAGGACCTCGGCGACAAAAGGAGGCGCCTCGGCGTACTCCGCCCATGGTGCAGGCACCCACTGCGACAAGATAAAGGCAAAGGTCATTCCTATGATCAATTTAAAACAAAGTATGAGAAGAATAAATGCATACGAATGGGATACTCACGCTGCTCAGCTGAAGAGCGTTCACATCCCGCCGGTAGGCATTGTGAGAAGAACGCTTGCTCTTCGTCCGGCACATGACCCAATCCCTCACCACGGGATAGGCCCTCTCCAGCGGCTCCGTCCTCTTGGGCGCGAGGCCGGGAAGTAACAAGACACCCACGCTGTAAAACGAGAATAGTCGATGACGATCTTTCGATCTTTGATAAAAGAAAGGAATTTACTCTGATCTAAAGAGAGGTTCATACCTCCAACAGTAGCCCAGGTCCGACGGCACCAGGGGAAGTCCCCTTCTCCATCAACTCCGGACGAACCATGGCCCTCATAAAGCGGATGAGGACCGCAAACCAAGAAAGATGACCCGGTCCCAACGCCCTAGGGAGCTCGGGTCGGCAAGAAAGGGGAGAAGCTTCGTCGACAGACCTCTCACCCTTGTCTCCGAGGTAAATCGAAGACAAGAACCACCAAAGCCACAGACGAGCCCTCTCCTCTCGGTTTGACAAGGAGGGGGAGCCGTCTCCCTCCCATCGATCACCACCGATGTCGGGGTCTTCCCCACAAAGTAATCTCGAACGTAGGTACTGGGTACCAAACCCGGACCGTGACCTTCGGCGACGGGTTCCACCAATCAACCTCCTCGCCTCGGCCGAATCCGCCCTCATGCCGGTCTCCGGCCACACCATCTCCTCGGTCCCCACACGGCGGACGGAGATCATGCCGTAGTCCTCCAAGGTGACTCCCACCTCACCAAAAGGCAGGTGAAACGTGGAAGTCGTATCCCAAAATCGATCCAAGAAAGCGCGGACCAGGCTAAGGTTGGCCCGCAACTTCCTCTTCACGATATCCCTCCGGACACGAACCGGAGGACCGAACGCTCCACGCTCGATCATGGCTCTCTCCTCCGCCGACAGCCGCTCGTAGTGCTCCATCGCCGTCGTGTACCCCGAGAACGATCGGATGTTCCCGGCCTCCTATTATGATTCGAAATAAAGCTATCTTTAGTTTTAAGTAAGTTTGAAAGGAAATTTGAACAAGAATAGAAAGGGATAGGCAATGAGTTAGGGAATTCCTATTTACCAAGCTCTTCACTGTCCTGTAGGACAAGTGACCCTCTGCAGCCCACACAAGGTGCCTACTCTCCCAAGTCTCAGCCCACGTGGGAGCTCCCCTCAGCTGACGACCCCCTCGTCCAAGGTGGGCCCGTCTCGGAATCTCCTCCTCCTCGGCAGCCTCCTCCTCGGGAACCTCGTCCGCAGCAGCCATCACCGCAGCGTTGAAGGCCTGCTCCAAAGCCTCCTCCACAACAGCAGCATATACATCCATGGGAGTCCTCCCAGAAGTAGAAGCATCGTCACCTGCAACATTAAAGCGAATACAGGCCGCGTCACGTGACAGCGAGCCTTTGTTAAGGAGTTTTCGAGCCTCGGAGCCCGAAATCGTCTTTTTCTGGCCATCCTTGACCATATTCCCGCCAACCCAATCACTCATGTGATAAATTGGGTCAAGTCAAGTCTAAGTCAAAGCCTAGTCCCAGGTCCAGGTCAAAAATTCGGCAGCATTTCGCTATAATGGCGGTTATGCCCTTGAAAGGTGCCCTGCAAAAGTTGTCACCAACCAAAATTCCGAGATGACGGGAAGTTTACCCATCATCCAAGGGTCCCAAATATCAAATTTCATCGCCAATGGGCAATCCTAAGGCCGTTTTCGAAGCAATTTACGATCTAGCTGTGAAACCGTCTCAAAATTCGCTCAAGGACTCAAAACTCGATGAAAATTCAAAGCGAATACATGGTTATGTTCCTAACATTACCTATTATCCATTTCTAGCATCAATTTAACGAGACAAATCCATTTGGGGGAAAAGCCCCAAATTTTCGAGTAAATGGGTCGAAAACCCTAGATATAGCGGCTCAAAATTCGACAAATACGGATGATTAATGCAAGATTAAGACACATACCTCGATTAGTCATATTTAAAGCAAGCTTTTGAATCCAACCTTGACGAAAATGGTGAAGATTTGAGAGAGAATGGAGTGATTTATGTTTCGAATAAAATGAACATAAACCCTCTGATTTCGCGTTTTTACGCAAGAATTGCCAAATTGGGGAAAGGACGCAGCAGCGCCGCGCCTCTTCCAAGAGACGACTCTTGCTGCGCCTCTTCCTTTTGTTCCTCCATACGAATTTTCAAAAATTCGTTATGAGTTCGTTATTTGTGGGCCCATCTTTGGTGCGCCTCTTCTTCGATGCTATTATATCATTTTGGTCCGTTTCGACGATTTTCTTTCGTTTCGGCCCGCATTTTATCCAAAGCGCAAAGTATTTTGCAGTATTGTCCGAACCCATTTTATCCCGCGCAGCAAATATTTTTGCAGTATTGCTCGATTCGTTTTTTGCCCAAAGCATAGTAGTATTTTGCAAAGATCTTGCTCATGCAAGACTTCTCCCGACGATCAAGATGTTCCTAGTCGTCAATATGTTCTCCAACAAGAGTTCGCTTGAGACCGACGCAAGCAGATTCAACCTCAACCTCAAGTTTTTTTGAGTTCGCTTGAGACCAACACAAGCGGATTCCCCCAGCGATTTCTACCGACGTCCTGCCGCTTTCAATATTTCTCGTTTCCCCACGGAGTCCGACAGGGTGCGTTCTCCCGGAAGTTCCTATGCTCAAACCTTAGGTCGAAACTCGTATTTGGCCTCCTTCCCGTCAATGCTTTCCTTTAGGGTCCCACACCCTAGCACAATCCTTATATATCTTTTAGGTCTTACCCTTAGCTCCCAAGCTCAAACCTTAGCTCCTATGCACCTTCGGAAGCATCTCGAGAAAGAAGTCTCAGGTATGGTCTTTTCTTATGGCTGGCGAGCTTCCTTACGTAGTCTAATGGACTTTAAACGACCCTCCCCGATAGTCGACAGACTCTAAAATGTTCCCGACGACAGGTCCTTGGTTCAGACCCCTTGAGCCGCCTCGCGTCGCCATAGTCGTCAGGTTGTAATCTTCGATTGACCTGATGGCTATACTTTGACTTTCGCCTTGTCCAAGCCTCGGTCAAAGTGGGGGCTCAGAGACACCTCGTTTCGCACCTCTCGCAAACCACCCGGTGATGATTGGGCCGCATGTTTGATTCGCGGAACGATTTGTGACAGTTCGTAAGATTATCGTCAAGTGATTGCTCAAATATTAATGTCAACCTCTTAGTTGTCATCTACGTCCCGATACGGTCGTTTTGGCAGTAATTAGAGTACATTCGGAGTCCGGGTCAAAAACCGTCTCCATTTTTCGATAATGTTAAATCCGGTCGAATGTTTCGAATGTTCCGGATATATTCTATTCCATATTTCTCAAATTTTATCTTTTGGCAAATAATATCCCGTAATATTTACATAAGATATTAGAGATAATCGAATTAATTCCGTCCTACCATAACTTAAACACGAAAATCTTTCTTAAGCAGGAGGAAACCTCCTGGGAACAGACGCAAACAGTCTTTGCGCCTCTTCCAAGAGACGCAGTGGGTCGCTGCGCCTCTTCCCAGTGCCCTTCTTTGAATGATTTACGTATCTTTTTTATATCTTTCCGAGATTCACTTCCAAAGAGTCTCCGAAACCCTATTCCTTCACGTGATTAGTATAAATAGGAGCTTTCGTTCCTCATATTTCTCACGCGAGTGTCCGCCCTTCTCTTCTCCCTTTGCATTCTAGACTTTGTTCTTACTAATTGGCGCCTATATGCTTGAACCTTCGACCACGTAAGCTCGGATCCTTCCGGGTACCAGCCTCTCCGTTGCATGACCGACCAATTTGACCACTACACTCGATCAATCTAATTAATCAACTTGTTAAATCGTTTTCCTCTTACGAGGGCACTCTTTCCTTGCATTCGCGTCGAGCATCACTAATCGATATTCTTAGTTCATCTCGTTCCATCAACGTGTAAGTCTGAGGGTGTAAATCTCTCTTTTATTTATTGTACTTTTTATTTATCGTATCACTCATGTAAGGTTTATGTCGAAAACACCGTTAAAACCGATTTCTAAAACCGTCTTTAAAACCTCTTTTTACGGATTTTCGGAAGACTGACAGTAGAGAAAAGACGCAGCAACTGCTGCGCCTCTTCGAAGGAGCGCAGTTCCTGCTGCGCCTCTTCGTGAGGCTGCCACAGTTCCTGCTTCTTTTCTTCTTCCTTCGTCCTCTGTAACTCGTTTCAACTTTGTTTGTTTCGTTTGTTCTGTCAATTCTTCGTCATAGTCATAGTATATAATCCACATGTATATTATTAATCATCATTCATTCACATGTTTAATTCATCATTGTTTTGATTTAAATCCTAAATAATCAATATTTACGGGTTTTCGTCTTTAATATTCAAACCCGGATTTTAGAAGTTCAATCTGTTCATATTGGGTTTCTGGGATTCGTAATTGATATATTTGCATCTATATTCATCGTCATATTCGTCATGTTTAGTTAATAATTCGTTTAATTAGTTAGTTTAATCGTTCATTAACATCGACCCTTCACATAATTAATCCGTTTATTTCCGTATCATTCATGTTTATTGTTTTTATGACCATCATTCACATGTAATTAATACATTAATCACTTCTATCCGAGTCAATTATCAAATCAATCCTTAAAATTACCAATTAACATTAACGGTTTGCAGTTCCGGCTTCACAGCCAGAACTCACCCTTGGAACAGACGCAGCAACTGCTGCGCCTCTTCCAAAGGGCGCAGTGCCTGCTGCGCTTGTTCCAGGATGAGTTCTGTCTCTGAACTCCTTTCTGCCTTGACCTAGTTTGTTAAGTTTACGTATTAATTAACTAATATCCGTATTATCGCTAATTTCTGTTCGTTTTATTTAGTTTTTTTATTCTTTTATTCCTTTTCTCAAATTATCCGTTTTAAAGGTATTTTCGACATAAATCACCTATCCCAATGTAATTATTGTAATTTTCATTATTGTAATTCATAATTATTATGTTTCTTTTATTGCTTGTATATTTTCACATGTAATTGAGCATTAAATCCAACTTCGACATTAATTGTATGTCTAATTATGTGTCAACCGACTTAGTTAATTCTCACATGTTAGGATTAATCTATGGATGTTGCATTGCATGCCTATAGCCGACGATATATCGAGTACGAATAACTTCCCTAATCATTAGTAGAGGCCGCTATCGAGGCGGGCGGGATTAGGTGTTCGATCAAAAGAGCTTCCTAATACGTACCCTCACCCCTTACTCCAGATCTCCGTGAGCACCCGTGTTCATTGGCATCCGCGAGAGTCATTCTAGACATAGAATGCTAAGGGTAACGATTGCTTTGTTGGAATATGTGTCCTCCGACAATAATGCGATCACGACTGTTGATCATGATGATCACATGTTTAAGTCTCATTAAAATGAATACAATTGGGAAGTAATATTGTTACTGTCAACTGGTCAACATATATCGGTAATGATTGGCTGACTAGAGTTTGACATTACTGTCGTGTGACGGTGGTGATCAGTTGACCCCCTAGGTCATACCTAAAGGGCAATACTCTTAATTGATTATTTAATTAATCGTATAATGTTACGAGTTAATTAAATTACTTGAAAATTGACGGACGATTTTGGAAGTAAAATTTACGTATCATATTGAAATGTGATTAAATAAGATACGGTCTGAGTAATTAAATTGTATAATTACTCGGATGAAATAAATTGTTTAATGTAACAATTAAATTGAATGAATTGATATAAATACAATATGTTGTGATTTATAAATTGGTAAAATTTTTGGCACAAGTAATTATGAAATTACTAAGTCAATTTTTGTATGTGACGTATTTTTATTAATACGTTGATTTTTAATATGATAAAAATACATAAACAAATATATGTGACATGTGACATGTAACATATAGACAATTGACAAAAATAATATGGACATCATATTATGCAAAGGGCCGAAAATTAGAAGGTGTTTTAGCTAATTATAAGTTGTGTGTAATTAGTGGAAAACACAATGATTATAAAGCCACCTAGCCATGCAAGCCTATTGTTCCTTGTGAAGAACAATTTCTCCATGCATTGGCTCACCCTAAAGCCCCTCTTACACGGTTTTTGGGAAGGGAAAATGATCATTGTTTTCTCTAATAATTTTACCTAATAATACTCTAAAATGTTTTAGATTATTCATTCATTAAACTCATCCAAAAATATAAGTTCTAGAGAAATAAAATCCTCTCTTTATCTCTCATCAAAACCGAAAATACTTAAGTGTTTATAAATATTTTTGGTTCAATTTTCTACTATAATTAATATTATACTAGTTTTGTAATATTAATTAAATTAAGAGGAGCCTTGGGTATAATACATAGGGAGAGATCTTGCTCTTAGATCTTTGTTCTTCCATTGGAATAGCTCAAGAACAAGAAGAGATAGGTGATCTCTCTTGTGCCCTAATAACCGAAATCCATTTTGTAAGGACATGATTTCTCATCTATTTATTTTAATGTTTGCATGCATAAGATCCGTAATTAATTTTATGACAACTTATCTAGACATATAAGAGTATGTTATAATGTATATGAATCTACATTTCCTTCAATCGGTATCAAGAGCCATGGTTGTTTGCATGCAAATTGGTTAAAAGTTTTTCCGAGTTATATGAATAACAAAATAAAACTTGAAAAATTTGTGTTATTATGATATATCACGAAATAATTACATGCATGTTAATATTTCTGGTCCTAAAGTGTTTTAGGATATTTTGGTTAATTTTTCGGATTTTTATTGTTCATATTTAATAATAATGACATTTAAATGTGATTTTATGAGTAAAAATGTCATTTTTGGTCGATAATTAGCTATACTTCGAATTTTCACTTGGTTTTTGGATATGTTGTTACATATATTATTTTGAGATAAACTGTAAATTTTCATAATTTTTGCACTTGTTATGCTCGAAAAATGAATTTTTCATTATTAAATTCGGATTTAAGAGAAAAATAGGTTAAATAGAGTTAAATTTCGAATCTGGTCATAGAAAATTTATATGTTGTCACATGCAATTTTACAAGATGTGTGTAAAATAATTGGCTATAAAGAAGTCTTTTAGCATGATTTATGAATTTTTGAAGAAAAATGACATAAATAGTGACATTATTAGTGAAAAATTAATAAAACATAATCTATGACTTAGGAAAAACGTCTAATGTTGCATTTTATTATATTTTTCACATCTAAATTGAAAAGTTAATGAAAATAATTTTTCCATGTTTTTATGATTATTTTATTAAATATCGATAAACCGCAACATTGTTTTTCCGGAAAATTTTCGAAATTTTTAACCTAAGATTTTGAACATTATGAGTGTCATGGATTTTTTCCAGAATGTTCATGAATTTAAATTTTGAATTTTGAATTTATTTGAAATTTTTGGATTTATTTGAAGTTAAATAGCTTATTTTTGTAATTTTTGGCCCTTTTATGAACAATTTAAGTAAATAAAAGTTAATTATGGTCAAATTATTAGTGAAGACTATATTTTGAGTCCTAAGAGGTTAGGTTAATTAACTTATGCATAAATATGAGTTTATGCATTTTTGTGATTATAAAATGTTGAAATCACGCGAATCCGTAAAAACCGAGTAATATACGATATTGGCTAATTTAAAGGCGATTTAGCATAAAAATTGAGCATGTTCATACATAATATAATGCTGTATTTTCTTTATGATTGTCATAATTTTAATTTATGTAATTTTGAATTATGTAATTTTACTTAGTATGGCCTTAGATTTTAATTGGTATTTCCCGAAATGTATGGGAATATCGATTCGGTTGTAATTTTTATTGTGATCTCGTATCACCGTTTTGTAATTTAATAGATTTATTTTATTTTAGTTACAAATGTATAATAGGAAATTATGTAATTTATTATGTAATTTTATTCATTAGGAGTTCCTAAAGACGGATTTCTTCAAGAATAGTGATACATAAAGACGGTGTTACATCGAGATGCGTGCCACAACCGAAGTTCAAGGGACCAATGGAGTTGGTTTCCGAATTTGTAATAGATTAATAGTTTTTCTATTTTAGGAAAGGCCATACTAGGATTTATTTATCTTTATGCTTGCATTTTACTTTATGTCACATGCATCGCTAAATCGCCATAACTAAACATGCATTGTCTTATTTTATCGAGTTTATCGACCGTGTCAATTCGAATTATCGTAGTTCACCGCTTTAGTTCACTTAAAACGTGATAGATAATAAATTGACATGACCTCTCGCTAAAACAAACAATTGAGACATAGCCTTACCAAATAGTAGAAACCATGAAAACCTATTTCGCGAGGGAGTGCACTCGGCCCTACCGGGGTACAAACCTTGTTACGTAGGGGAAGTGGGTGATGAGTGTTAATCCACCGAGTTCATGTTAATGAGGGTTTCATCGGCCATACCGTGCCCAAGTTGATGTGGATTTGGATAATGGACACATTTATTCGAAATTTGGATAGAGCTCAACGGAAGTATTCGCGACCGTAGTTGCATGTGTTCCGGGCTATAGATAATTATTAGAGTAATTTTTATCGACCAAGAGTTCTAAAAGTAGAATCGATTAAAATGTTAATCCACCAAGTTATATTGATAAAGGTTTCATCGGCCATACCGTGCCTAAGTCGATATGAATTTGGGTCTTGGAATCATTTATCTAGTTGGGTAGAGGTCACTAGAAAAATGAATAAAACTTGTTTAAATCATACATTTTTACGAGTATAATTATAACGACAATTGTTTTACTCCTTATATTTTGTTTTGTAGACCACTTCTTATTCATAACAAATGGCAACACCAACTCCTAATGCTACACCACTCGCTACTTCATCTTGGCTCCGATCCTTTATGGATCGATGTAAACTTGAAAAGAATGGGTCAAATTTCTCCGAGTGGGATGCCCAACTCAAATTAGCCGCCGAAGGTGACGACAAGCTTCGTTACCTTACCGAGGCCTCTCCACCCGAGCCCTCCATTAGGTCCACCGCGGCCACTAGGGAAGCCTATGAGGCTTACCAAAAGGAGTCCGCCGCAATTAAAAATGTCTTAATATTTGCTATGGAGGCGGAACTCCAAAGGAGAGCCTTCAAAATGGGCAATGCTAATGAGATTTACTCCAAACTTGTGACCATGTTTTCACAAACTCCGCGGATCGTCCAATATGAGGCGGCCGCGGCATTCTTTGATCTCGACTTTAAAGAGGGCCAAAAAGTTAGCCCTCATGTGCTCAAACTCATGGAGCTTGTCGAGACCTTGAAGATTCAAAAAGTTGAAATTCCCAAAGAACTCATCGTAGATAGGATTCTACACTCCTTGTCTAAAGTCAAGGCATATGTGCAATTCCGGGTGAATTTCAATATGCAAGACAAGGATGTGTCTCTTGAGGAGTTGCACAAGTTACTTGTGCAAGCCGAGAGGGACATGGGGTTAAATGTGAACCCTCCCAAGGATGTGCTTAACATAAGCACAAAGAGTAAAGGGAAGTTCAAGAAGAATGGGAGAAAGGGCAAGAAGCAAGCTCCCACATTCACCAAAGCTAAGTCTTGTGAAGCTAGCACATCCAAAGTCAAGAAGGGTCCTCTTGATAAGTGCCATTATTGTAATGGCATGGGACATTGGAAGAGGAATTGTTCCAAATACCTTGGTGATATCAAAACTGGAAAGATCACTCCAGTAGGTAAATGACTAACCTTCTTTTATGTTTCTAAATTCAACTATGGTATTATGATGCAAAGTTGTGATAATGTATCTCCCTTTTTATTGTAAATAGGGCCTCCACCAAGCAAAGACAAGGGAAAAGAAAAACAAGCATGATAAACCATGGAGAAGCTAAGGATAGCTTTTATGGAGCCTTGTTTTTCATTGTCTTATTTTAAGTTATGTTTTGAATTTTAGAACTTTAAGTTTCCGTGTTCGACATGGAAAGGTATTTTGGATAATGGTTTGTATTTTGGATGATAGTGACTTGGTTTGCAACCCAAGTCACACGTTTTATCATTTATCCTTTATGTTCTAAAATTTCATCTTTAAATTGCTTGTGTTTTGAAACATAAGATTATTCACTTAAAGTGATCTAATAGACAAATATAATGACCGGTTTCATTATATGTCCACATGCTTAAGGCTTGTGCATGATCATTTATGAAGCAATTTTGAGTCTATGAACTCTCTTAAAGGAATGTCAATCACCAAGAACTCATATGAAATCAATAACAATTAGTCAACCTATGAGATAGTCCTCCTTATACTTCAACATCATTAATTTGTGTCTCATATGCTATCTTTGAATAATTAGTGTATTTATTCTAAAGATAGAGTGGGAGAAAAATGAGGAACACAACACACAAGACAAGATTAAGATTGTGTACTTGTGTATATGAAGATCTACACAAGAGAGAATGATTTGAATGAAGGTATATCTAATTACATAGTATACCAAATAGATGAGATCTATAGTCTCAAGTTAGTTCTAAATGACTTAAGAGACCAGGTGAAGTAATCATAAGAGTTTATTCTCAAGATAACTACACGAGGAGACCAAAAGAAGTTTTGGAAGAAAAATGACTAATGTAAAGTCTTAACAAGCTTATTGACTTAGGTTATGAATCATTTGACCAATAGTTTCAATCATGAGTTTTACTTAAGAGCCTAAATGAATCATAGTAACATACTAGTTATGATCAAGTCGCAAAGATTGATATTCCGATATCTTCAATAGCCAACGTTTTAACCACGCAAATGTCATTGTTTAACCTCGCTATGAAATGGTTAAACCTCCTTCCGAAAGGGTATTCCGAAGGACCTATTCTAAATATTATTTGTATTTGAATAATGACATTGCTACACATCATTATGACATAAGTGTGTTAGAGATTTAAAATCTCTTTCCGTAAGGTTGAGATGAGACCACTTCAAAATAGGCATTTTGAAAGGATATGATGGGAACATATATGGTTTTATCCTAGTAACTTGGCAAAGCAATTTATATTTATATTCTTGACAAATTTCGATTGAGAAGTCAATTTCGAGATATGTAGAATTGAGTGGGAGTTAGGAAATTCTCATGTGATGACATGGAATTTAGTGGGAGTTATCATCTTTTGAATTTTTACGACTCATCACTCATTAAAGAATGACGAGCTAATACCTTCCTTCATAAAGGAAGATTTGAGTTTTCAATTCCGGATGAAAATGGACAATGATGAATCCAATTATATCATGGGATGTTGGATTAGTATTAAAGAGATACACATCGTATCAACATATACATAGGTTATTCATATGAATGAAAATGGGATTACCATTAGCAGTCATGGTAGTTCATTGAACCTGAGAACTGTTGATCTCATGATTGTTAGTAACTAATGTTTCCGCCATTAGAATAATCATGTACATGTCCAATTATAAATCATATGCATAAGAGCATGATGATAGACTTGGTAAGCCAAATTAGAAACGTCATGAATTCTCAAGTAGAATCCGATGAGCGATTTCAGTGTTTGACGGAATGTTCTATTGTGTGTCAAGAGGTTGCACATATTGTAGAAAATCCGAACACATGTGAGGATTTATGAGAATCCCAAATATTTCAAGCCTAGAAAGAGAAATGAGAAGTTTTGGAAAGATGGTTGATTGAATAAGAAGTTATTCAAAGATAATCTTTCCTAGTTAAGCTAGGACGTATGAGAAGTACTAAGCTAATAATCTTGTCAATTGTTACAAGATTCTACAAAACATATACCTAGTGCATTGTGTATGGATGGAATACTTGATCGTACAAGTTGTATTGTTCATCGCAAATTCGTTCGTTATGAGATGAGCGATGAGAAAGTTCTTTCAAGTTAAAGAACCAAAACCAAGGTCGAGAACCTTGATGTGTACTTGGTAAAATTCATGGTATGAGAACATGAATGTGAAGGAAATTGCAAGTGTAAGAAGTTTGAACACATGGACACGTGAGATGTTAAACTTCTATTGCAATCAATAAGTGTTTACACTTATGATAAACATCACAAGGTTGTAATATGATATTGACTACCCGAGTGTGATGTCGACATTTGTCGTTTGAGTTATCATTAACTCACTTTGTACTATGTTATATCCAAACGGGTTGTAGAGACAATTGAACCCCGTTAAAGTGAACATGGATTAACATTATTTTTGCCCATAGTTACTTATATGAGGTGACGTCTCGAAGTGACTAGAGTGTGATGCGATTGATGGAAAGTTCAAGTGCCATAGAGTCATGTGAGATGACTAGTCGATCACATAGGCAGACTGTTAAGAACATTTTGTCGGGCCTAATGACCGCTTATAGAGTTCTGGCAAATTTATATAGCCTGGTCGTGGCGAGAGCTACTATAGTATTCAAAATGAGTCGATTCTTTTGACTAAAGACTATTCTTCTAAGATGGCACGATTTTGATTAACTTTGATTTGTGTTACTACGACCTTCGTAAATGGGGTCAAATGGGCATATTTTGGGTTATGATGGTTGTGGTAGTCGAAGGGAATGAGTGCGATAGGAATTGTCCACCCCTAGTCGGGGTTATAACAATATCTCAGGGCCACTCGAGGAGTAATGAACTGGAAATGCGTGGCCACGCTCGGAAGGTATCCAGTGTGGATAAATCCGGTCAATCAGTTATTCTCCAGATCGAGGAAACCACTCTCGATATGATCACTTGCAAGTACGACCTGAAAGACACCTTGCATTGAGTGGGAGATAGTAATAGGACAAGAGAATTGGTGACGCACACTTGTCGAGGACAAGTGGGAGATTGTTGGAATATGTGTCCTCCGACAATAATGCGATCACGACTGTTGATCATGATGATCACATATTTAAGTCTCATTAAAATGAATACAATTGGGAAGTAATATTGTTATTGTCAATTTGGTCAACATATATCGGTAATGATTGGTGACTAGAGTTTGACATTATCGTCGTGTGACGGTGGTGATCGTTGACCCCTAGGTCATACCTAAAGGGCAATACTCTTAATTGATTATTTAATTAATCGTATAATGTTACGAGTTAATTAAATTACTTGAAAATTGACGGACGATTTTGGAAGTAAAATTTACGTATCATATTGAAATGTGATTAAATAAGATACGGTCTGAGTAATTAAATTGTATAATTACTCGGATGAAATAAATTGTTTAATGTAACAATTAAATTGAATGAATTGATATAAATACAATATGTTGTGATTTATAAATTGGTAAAATTTTTGGCACAAGTAATTATGAAATTACTAAGTCAATTTTTGTATGTGACGTATTTTTATTAATACGTTGATTTTTAATATGATAAAAATACATAAACAAATATATGTGACATGTGACATGTAACATATAGACAATTGACAAAAATAATATGGACATCATATTATGCAAAGGGCCGAAAATTAGAAGGTGTTTTAGCTAATTATAAGTTGTGTGTAATTAGTGGAAAACACAATGATTATAAAGCCACCTAGCCATGCAAGCCTATTGTTCCTTGTGAAGAACAATTTCTCCATGCATTGGCTCACCCTAAAGCCCCTTTTACACGGTTTTTGGGAAGGGAAAATGATCATTGTTTTCTCTAATAATTTTACCTAATAATACTCTAAAATGTTTTAGATTATTCATTCATTAAACTCATCCAAAAATATAAGTTCTAGAGAAATAAAATCCTCTCTTTATCTCTCATCAAAACCGAAAATACTTAAGTGTTTATAAATATTTTTGGTTCAATTTTCTACTATAATTAATATTATACTAGTTTTGTAATATTAATTAAATTAAGAGGAGCCTTGGGTATAATACATAGGGAGAGATCTTGCTCTTAGATCTTTGTTCTTCCATTGGAATAGCTCAAGAACAAGAAGAGATAGGTGATCTCTCTTGTGCCCTAATAACCGAAATCCATTTTGTAAGGACATGATTTCTCATCTATTTATTTTAATGTTTGCATGCATAAGATCCGTAATTAATTTTATGACAACTTATCTAGACATATAAAAGTATGTTATAATGTATATGAATCTACATTTCCTTCATGCTTAGTGTTCATGTCTTTACTTTGTGTCTTGACATGACACGAGGTATTCGAACGGTTCCAATTTCCCATAAAAATTGGTGGCGACTCCATACAAAATGCAAACGCTTGTTTTCGAGCCCCCTTCATCCAAGCGCCCCCGTGGGCGGCCCGCTGTCCACAATCATCCTCAGTATCATCATAAACAGAATTCCAATTAAGATAATAGGAAGAGTATGCATAATCAGATTTATTCATATTAATGTTTGAAAATAGCTAAAACAAAGAAGCCATCTGCGCAGTAGTCCCTGGCGGTAAAGGGACTGTTGGTGGGGCATTCCCCGAGATACTATTACTATATAATGCTAAGCTTGGAGAAACAATGGGATGAGGAGTGGCAACAGGAAGAGACTCTCTAACGAGTTCCCTAGACTTAGACTCAGTTTCCGACTCCGACCCCGACTCATATTCAAACTCGTCGTCTTCTGGTTCTCCTTTGAAAATCTCTCCTTCTCTAGTTATGAGCTTGAAGAGCCTTCCTTGATTGCTGGTCCATTTGATTGACTTTTTCAATCCTTTTTGTTTATTGGCTGGGTTTGCATATGTGATGAGCACTGCGGGGTTGAAATGGTCATCTTGAATTATCATGGTAATAATTTCGTATATAAGACTTTCGGCACTTTTGTTTAAAGGATGATCCCTGATGTAAACGTTTTCAATGTCATCTGCCCAAACTCCATTGATAATGTTGAGCTCTTTCAAACGTAGGATTTAGGATTCTAGATTGACAATCTGTTGGACTAAATCGTCAACTATTGTGATGACTTCTTACATTGTAGATTCGCACGATAAGGCGACGGCCATTTGTATGGCTCTTTGAGTTGAGATGTTTGACTTTCGCAGAGATGACACGACATCTTCTAGTTCAGCAACCTGTGTACTCACACTTCTTGCCCATGTGACAAAATCTGTAATAACTGGTGTGATGGTAGAGTAGGCTTCTCCATCATCGACCATATTGATCTCATCTACATTTGGAGAGATAAGGTGTGAGCAATCCAAGGTGGATTCCTCGTCCGAGATCATTAGAATTCCAAGAGGATTCTTTGTGTTGTTATGTTTACTTTGTTAGGTTCTTTAACCCCTAATTAGACTCCTCTAATTAGTTTTTAAATTACTCACTAAGTTAGAATAATAGATCTAGTGCATGCAATATGTAGATAAATGAAATAAGGAGAGAAAACAATTTTCCTTACACATGAGTGGAACGGAATATTGGGCACAAGGTAGGACACCTTCCTTACCTTGTTCTTAGGCTTAATAACTTTAGGATGATCCTCCAAAAACAAAAGTCCCAAATTAGAAACTCTCCTCGTAGTTGCACTCAAGACTTACCTTTAACACTAATAATATTATTAACTAGATAGTATTACTAGTAACCTTAAATCTATTCTAATAAAATTATTATTACTACACTAGTAATTTTTTGTGATATTAGAATATTTTGTACAAATTATATGAACATAAACTATTTATGTAGAGAGAGGTTGAGAGTTTTTGCATAAGCATGAGTCAAATGACAAGAAAACTTATTTTCTTATTAAAAGGGGAAGGGGCAGCCGGTTTTGGGACATGGGGAAGGCAATCCCTTTTTTTTCTTTTTGTCTTACCAACATAATAGGCTAGGTTTAGGGCTAAACATGCGATAATTATGTTTATTCCATAAAAAATAATCAACTTCACAAAGCCCTAACACACACCCATAAAACCGGCTCCCACACTTAAAATGGACTCCATTTTTTTTTGTAATTTATCATTTGTAATATGTTGTGACATGTGACATGTAACATGTCATTAGACATATTAATGCATATTTAACAAATTAAATATCATTTCAAATCAAATAAATTACATTTAACAAATTAACAAGTAATTCACAATTACATGTATATAAAATGGGTCACATTAAGTCTAGTTAATATAATCTACAACATTTTGTAATTATAACTTACTAATTACTCTTATCTCAAATGTTTCATAAACATTAATCAATTTTAGTAATGTAACATATTAATTACTAAATTGAATCTTATTTAATCACATTACAATAAGATATATAACTCTCACTCATTAATAAAAAATTGTTCAATTTAAGGATTTATTTAATTTGTATCGTCATACAATTAATTAACTTATCAGTTAAGGGAATTGTCTTATAGGTGTGATGTTAAGGGATCAACTGATCACCACCGTCAAACGATAGTAACGTCAAACTCTAGTTAGCCAATCGTTACCGATTAATGTTGATCAGTTGATAATATATTGAATCATCCCTTGTGTATTCTTGTATATGAGATTAAATATGTGATCGCACTATTGTTGAGGACACATACTCCAACAATCTCCCACTTGTCCGAGACAAGTGTGCACCACCAATTCTCTTGTCCTATTACTATCTCCCACTCAATGCAAAGTCGTACTTGCATTTGATCATATCTAGAGTGGTTTCCTTGATCTGGAGAGTAACTGTTTAACCGGAATTATCTGCCAATGATACTTTTTGAGCGTGGCCACGCATTTCCAGTTCACTACTCCTCGAGTGGCCCTGAGATTTAGATAACCCTGACAAGGGGGTGGACAATTCCTATCCCATTATTCCCTTCGAATAGCCACAACTCTTCATGACCCAAAAGATGTCCATTTGCACTCCATAATCGGAAGTCGTGGAGCAAAAATCAAAGTCAATCAGATACTGTGCCACCTTGGGCGAACATCCTCTAGTCAAAGAATCGACTCAAAAAGAATACTATAGTAACTCTCGCCACGACCAGGCTATATAAAAATTACAAGAACTCTATAAGTGGTCACTGCCCGACAGAGTGGCCCACGAAGTCTGCCTATGTGATCAACTAGTCATCTCTCATGACCCTATGGCACTTGAACTTGCCATCAATCGACTCAAATTCTAGTCACTAGGAGACGTCAGCTCATATAAGCAACTAGGGGCTAATACTATGTTAATCCAGTTCACTTTAATAGGGTTCAACGTTGTCCTTACAACCTATTTGGATATAACAAAGTAAAAGAGTTTAAAATAAAACTCAAACGATGAATGTATTATCACATATGTAAAATTAATACAATATCAATTACTACATAATCTATAATACATGTTTAGTTTTGTATATAATCGTACATTTTAATTCAATTTAAATGGCATGACTTATCATGTTAAGCCTATGAGAAGGCCTTGGTCAACAAGTTTTAGTAACATCTTGCACTTTACTTAACCTCATTATTTACTATTTCCCTTCGTTATCTATAATCTTGTATTATAAAACCTTTTGAGCACGTGTCTATATCCAGTCTAGATATAGGCTCTCTTGCCTTAGTATAGCTCCCACTGTCCTCACAGTATGTGGGATTCATCCTTCTTGTATATCTCACAGTTGCAAGTGTATGTAACACCCCCATACTCCGAGTGCCTTACCAGGACCACTCAGGTATGGAGACATCACCATCTCGGTTGCCCGAGGTATGATAATCAAACAACAGCGATAAAGAAACAACATTATTATTAATCGTTTAATGAATGAATACAATCCTTGAAACCCAAACTGATAGTACGATACATTATTCCAAACTGTCTACTCAAACTGAAATGTAAATAAAACTAAACTACAGCGGAAGACTCTATCGTCAAGTCGTGGCCATCCCAGCTATCCCGTATCATCTCTATACCTGCTCAATATCTGCTCACCATCCCCGAATGGATCACCGCAGGTTTTCAAAACAACACCGGGTCAAGACTAATCACACAATCAAAACAGATAACAATAATAAGACAAACAGACAAAGCCGAACCGCCACACACACACACACATCCAACCAACCGTCTCAATCACCGATCGTCCTTTGGACCGGACCGCCCGATGGGGGACCGCAGCCGTTCCCACCTAAGCCCCGCTCATCGTACGAGCGATAACCCTGTCCATTAATGTGCACATCCCCTTTCGTGGCGGGTTCCACTAAGGGCAAAACTAGGGCGTGAGATCACTCCCGCAAGTGACCCCACTCAGCCGAGAACGCATCTCGAGAACCATCAACAACACAACCACAATCACAAACACAATTACAATCAACAAATCAATTAACTAACTACAGCACATCACCAATATCCCATTATGGGACTAATGCGAGTAGGAAATCCTACCCGGAAAGCACACAAGGCACGGTATCTACAGCTGTCTCAAAACGCCTCCTCTATGAACTCTCCTCCTAACATAAACATACGAATACTACTATTCCATCACTTATTCACAAAAACCCCCAATTACTAAAATTAGGGTTTCACTAATCTTATCAAAACGTTATAAAAATTATGCTAGAAGCTTACCCTCGACGCAAGGAATCCAACGACACAAACTACGATGCAATCCGACCGTCTGAACTCCGGGAATTGTTAAGGACGCGATTAGGAAGATGACTGACTGCTTTCTCTCTTAAACAGGTTTTAGGTTTTGGTAAAAGTGATTTAGAATAAAAACGAATTGATTTAAATACCCTAATCGCGTAATTAACAAAACCCGAGAAAAACCCCCGATAAACCGGACACTCGATCGAGTACCCAAGGTACTCGATCGAGTACCCCCCTACTCGATCGAGTGCCCCAGCTACTCGATCGAGTACCCATCAGGTCAGAAACTGTTTTATTCTGCGACACACCCTTACTCGACAGAGTAAGGGCTACTCGATAGAGTACCCCCAAGACCATAAATACGGAGTATTACAGTCTTCCCTCCTTAAAAGGAACTTCGTCCCCGAAGTTCAAACCACTACCAAACAAAGGTACTCCCATAAGCTTCCCGACTCGAAGGTCAAAATAAACACAACGTCAAACATGCTACCCAACCCAACTTATCCCGACAACATACCGACACAACATATACAAGGGGTGTAAACACTCTTAAAAACTCTCGCGATCATCTCCTACCCCCCTAAAAGAAACAAGGTTACGTCCCCGTAACCATACATACCTGATCAAAAAGGAAAGGGTAACGCTCTTTCATGATATCCTCCGCCTCCCATGTAGCTTCCTCAGTCTCATGGTTAGACCAAAGGATCTTAAGCAACACTGTCTCACCACTCCTGGTCTTTCTAACTTTTCGGTCTAGGATCTGCTTAGGCATCTCAAGGTACGATAAAGATTCATCCAGCTCTAAGCTCTCTGCTTCCAACACATGTGACGGGTCACTCACATACTTCCGCAGCTGCGATACATGAAACACATTATGTACTCTCTCCAAAGCAGCTGGTAACGCCAAACGATAAGCCACTTCCCCAACTCGCTCTAAGATCTCATAAGGCCCTATAAACTTCTGGCTTAGCTTGCCTTTCTTCCCAAATCTCATAACTCCGCGCATAGGAGACACTTTCAGAAGAACTTTGTCCCCAACTTGAAACTCTATGTCTCGTCGATGTAGATCTCGCATAACTCTTCGTCGATCCCGAGCTGCTCTCATCCGTTCCCGATCATCTTAATCTGTTCCACCATCTCATGTACCATCTCTGGTCCTAAAACCCTTTGCCAAAGACCTTTGTCGTCCCAACAGATTGGACTTCTACATCTCCTCCCATACAAAGCCTCAAACGGTGCCATACCAATACTAGTGTGATAGCTGTTATTGTAAGAGAACTCTATCAAGTCCAACCTCTGCTCCCAGCTACCACCGAAGTCCATCACACACGCTCTCAACATATCCTCCAAGGTCTTGATTGTTCTCTCGGTCTGCCCATCATCTGTCCGCAGGATGAAATGTCGTACTCATCTTCAAAGCTGTTCCCAACGATTCCTGCAACTCCTTCCAAAACCTTGATATAAACCTCGCATCTCTGTCAGACACTATGTCCTTAGGGACTCCATGTAACTTAAGCACGTTCTTTCGATAGGCCATAGCCAATTGTGCCTTAGTCCATGTATCTTTCATTGGAACAAAGTGAGCTGACTTGGTCAACCGATCCACTATCACCCAAATCATATTGTTACCTTGTTGACTCCTAGGTAAACCCACAATGAAATCCATGGAAATGGATTCCCACTTCCACTCAGGCACCTCCAAAGACTGAACCTTACCTTGTGGTCTTCTCTGTTCCCCTTTAACTCTCTGGCATGTCAAACAACGGGACACAAACTCAGCTGTCTCTTTCTTCATCCCAGGCCACCAAAACGTTTTCTTCAAATCTTTATAAAGCTTGTCTCCACCCGGATGAACTGAATATGGTGTGCAATGCGCTTCCGTCATGATTGTCCTTTTCAACTCCTCGTCATTAGGAACACACCACCTACCATCAAACCTCAAACTACCATCTCGTATGAATGGAAAACCGGGACACCGTCCCTTTCTCTACTCGACTCTCCACTCCACTATCTTAGGATCCAAAGCCTCGCTTACCTCGAATATCATCATAGAACTCCATATGTCTTTGTCATATCACCCATAGCCTCTCCTTTTTCGCAACATATGAATCCCAAAGCTCGCTACCTCATCCCTCAGTCTCATCAAAGATAGAGCTGTACACAAAGAATGTACACTCTTCCTACTCAAAGCATCAGCTACAACGTTGGCCTTTCCTTCATGGTAGATGATATCCATGTCGTAATCACCAATCAACTCCATCCACCTCCTCTGTCTCATGTTCAACTCCTTCTGCGTGAAGATGTACTTGAGACTCTTGTGATCAGAAAATACCTTAAAGATTTCTCCATAAAGGTAATGTCTCCAAATCTTGAGAGCAAACACCACTGCACCCAACTCCAGGTCATGAGTAGGGTAATTCTCCTCGTAAGGCTTCAACTGCCTAGAAGCATAGGCGATCACTTTACCATTCTGCATCAACACACATCCCAACCCATTCTTCGAGGCATCTGTATAAACCTCGAAATTCTCGCTTCCTTCAGGCAATGCTAGGACAGAGCGTGGTCAAACGCTCCTTTAATGTTTGGAACGCCTTCTCACAACTCTCATCCCAACGAAACCTGTTCTCTTTCCTCATCAACGCCGTCATCGGTCTAGCTATCTTGGAGAAATCTTTCACGAACCGCCTGTAGTATCCAGCTAAACCCAAGAAACTCCTAACCTCAGCAACATTCTTCGGCGCTTCCCACTTTGTCTTCGCCTCAATCTTCGCCGGATCCACTGACTACCCCATCTTTAGAGATTACATGCCCCAGAAAAGCAACTTTCTCCAACCAAAACTCACACTTGGACAACTTAGCATACAACTCATGATCTCTCAACGTCTGCAACACGATCCTCAGATGCTCCTCATGCTCCTCCTTAGTCTTTGAGTAGACTAAGATATCATCGATAAACACCACCACGAACTGGTCCAAGTCTTTGTCTAAAGATCCTATTCATCAAATCCATAAACACCGGCGCATTGGACAACCCAAACGGCATCACCACATACTCATAGTGGCCATACCTCGACGTGAAGGCTGTCTTTGGTATGTCCACATCTCTAATCTTCACCTGATGGTACCCTGACCTCAAATCGATCTTAGAAAAGACCGTTGCACCACTCAACTGATCAAACAGGTCATCTATCCTTGGCAAAGGATACTTGTTCTTTATCGTCACACGGTTCAGCTCCCGGTAATCTATGCATAACCTCAAAGTTTCATCCTTCTTCTTCACGAAAAGAACTGGTGCTCCCCACGGCGATACACTTGGTCTAATGTATCCCTTCTCTATCAACTCATCCAACTGCTTCCTAAGCTCCTCCATCTCCTTAGGACCCATGCGGTACGGTGCCTTAGAGATTGGCCCCGTCCCTGGCTTCAACTCAACGGTGAAATCTATCTCCCTCTGCGGTGGTAACCGGAATCTCCTCGGAAAGACATCCGCATACTCTCCCACCACGGTATCTCCTCAATTCTTAGGGCTCTCTATCCGATCATCTCTCACATGGCACGAGAATCGAGGACATCCCTTCCTCGGATACGACTTCAAAGCGACAATACCAATCAACTTAACTTTGGGTTTGACTAGAAACCCACGGTAAGACACACTAACTCCCTTAGGACCTCGTAGGGATACTTTCTTTTGATGACAGTCTATCTTAGCTTTATACTTTCCTAACCAATCCATCCCAACTATCATCTCAAAACCGTTAAAAGGAAACTCTAGCAAGTCTACAGGGAAGTCGACTTGCCCAACTATCAAAGATACATCTCTAAACAACCTCCCACACGTTTCAGACTCACCTGAAGGTATGAAAACTTGCTCCCTAACAGACTCATATACTCTCAAACCCAACTGCTTTACATGACTCGAAGACACAAACGACTGAGAAGCCCCCGAATCAAACAAAACAAACGTAGGAACGCCATTAACAAGAAATGTACCGGTGATAACGTGCTCGTCCTCCTCACCTTTCTTGTCCATCATGAACGACTTGCCACTTGACTTCACGCCCACCTCCCCGGACAAGATCTTGGCGATGCGGTCGGCTTAGCACCCGACCCTTGATTGTTGTTGTTGTTCATCGGCGTCTTCGGATAAGAATTACCGCCGTTGCGGTTGCCTCCACTCGGTAGCTCGACCTCCACGGTTTGGCCATGATCCCGCCGGTCTGTTGCTCGCGAAGCTCGCGCGCAGTCTCCGGAAAGATCCGGTGCACTTGTGCACTCATGTCTCTTGTGGCCTACGCCACCACATCCAAAGCAGTCACTCCCCGGTTGTTGCTCACACTCCCACGACCTCTCCCAAAGGAAGTTCCAAAGATCGAACCCGGAACCGGAAGAAAACCCCTTAGATCGATTGTGGTTGCCTTTCTTGAAATTAGATTGGCCACCACCCTCGCTCTCCGACTTTCTCTTCTCTCCACCTAACCTCTCCTTAGCCATCTCCACTAGCCTCTCAGCTCTCCCGGCCCTCTCATATGCTTCCTTCACATCGTAAGGACTCCCACGGGTAACTTATCCATAATTGTCGTGGTTAGCCCTCTCTCAAACCTCAAAGCAAGATTCTCCTCACTCAAACCCATGTCCTCAAAGATATCTGGATTTCTCATTGAACTGCCTCGTAGTACTCTCACCACGGACATTTCAGCCGTCATCTTAAACTTATCGAACTCCTCCCTCAACTTACTCCTCACATGCTCTGGCACGAACTCCTTCCTCACAACCCCTACGAAACTCCTCCCAAGGTATAGCGGGTAACCCCTGGTTGGTATATATCTCCTTGGCACTCACTTTCACTGAATCCCACCACTTGCCAGCGGCCTCCTCGAGATAAAATGCAGCCTGATCCACCCTCATCTCATCAGGACAGCGAACTAAATCTAGTATGTTCTCCATCTCCCTCAGCCAACTATCAAGGTGGTTAGGCTCCTCAACCCCCTTGTACTCCTTCGGGTTAAACCTCGCGATATAGAGGCTGACTTTAGCATGGTCAACCTCCTTCTCCTTACTCTTATCCTTGTCTTCATTCACTCTCTTCAGGGTCTCCGTAAGAGCGTCTTGGTGTTCCAACATCTTAACGATGTCATCCGTAGTCATAAGCTCAGCTCTCGCGTACAAGGCATTTCTCTTGGGCGGCATCTTGAAGCTATAGAAGAAAGGGATAAACATAAACACGCGTACTAAACCTCAAAACACGAACACGCGTTGCCCAGAACCCACTCGATCGAGTATCCAAACCCACTCGATCGAGTAAAGGGCTACTCGATCGAGTGCCACCATGTACTCGATCGAGTACCCAAACTCCAGAACTAAACAGACCTTCTGATCTCTAACCCACTCGATCGAGTATCTAGGCTACTCGATCGAGTGATTTTCTACTCGATCGAGTACCCCTAGTTACTCGATCGAGTGCCCCAAAACTCGATTCGGACTCAAAATCGCAAAAACCTACCCGATCGAGTCGGTCTCACTCGATCAAGTACCCCAACACGTAAGAGATACCCGCATATTATTCGTATACTAATATGCCAACTTTATAAAATCACATGATAACAGAGTAAATACGCTACGCATCTACGCTACTATCGATAAGATCAATTCATCATGCTATTAAAGCCACATTATAAACATCCAACATGTTATCATCTCATTAACATGTTCCACATATCATTATTTTCTTTCAATGCTCAACTTCCTATTTCAACGCCAAACATTCAATCACATTCATCACTTTGTTGCACAAGCTACTAAGCACACACATGACTCAAACACATTTTCCCCCACGTGACCGGTTCAAAGTTGTAGGGCGACCCCTTGCGACTTTAGGACGTCTCCCAAGCCTTTGCACTAGCTCCTAGAACTTTTACCCCGGGTTCATTTTAATTGACTCTCTACGTTCATTAAGTTCATTGGTTACAGGTTTCAGGATCGTCGCTCTGATACCATTTGTAACACCCCCATACTCCGAGTGCCTTACCAGGACCACTCGGGTATGGAGACATCACCATCTCGTTGCCGAGGTATGATAATCAAACAACAGCGATAAAGAAACAACATTATTATTAATCGTTTAATGAATGAATACAATCCTTGAAACCCAAACTGATAGTACGATACATTATTCCAAACTGTCTACTCAAACTGAAATGTAAATAAAACTAAACTACAGCGGAAGACTCTATCGTCAAGTCGTGGCCATCCCAGCTATCCCGTATCATCTCTATACCTGCTCAATATCTGCTCACCATCCCCGAATGGATCACCGCAGGTTTTCAAAACAACACCGGGTCGTACTAATCACACAATCAAAACAGATAACAATAATAAGACAAAAGACAGTACGAACCGCCACACACACACACACATCCAACCAACCGTCTCAATCATCGATCGTCCTTTGGACTACCGCCAGTGGGGGACCGCAGCTGTTCCCACCTAAGCCCCGCTCATCGTACGAGCGATAACCCTGTCCATTAATGTGCACATCCCCTTTCGTGGCGGGTTCCAAGAAGGGCGAAACTAGGGCGTGAGATCACTCCCGCAAGTGACCCCACTCAGCCGAGAACGCATCTCGAGAACCATCAACAACACAACCACAATCACAAACACAATTACAATCAACAAATCAATTAACTAACTACAAAGACATCACCAATATCCCATTATGGGACTAATCGAGTAGGAAATCCTACCCGGAAAGCACACAAGCAGACGGTATCTACAGCTGTCTCAAAACGCCTCCTCTATGAACTCTCCTCCTAACATAAACATACGAATACTACTATTCCATCACTTATTCACAAAAACCCCCAATTACTAAAATTAGGGTTTCACTAATCTTATCAAAACGTTATAAAAATTATGCTAGAAGCTTACCCTCGACGCAAGGAATCCAACGACACAAACTACGATGCAATCCGACCGTCTGAACTCCGGGAATTGTTAAGGACGCGATTAGGAAGATGATGATCGCTTTCTCTCTTAAACAGGTTTTAGGTTTTGGTAAAAGTGATTTAGAATAAAAACGAATTGATTTAAATACCCTAATCGCGTAATTAACAAAACCCGAGAAAAACCCCGATAATGGGACACTCGATCGAGTACCCAAGGTACTCGATCGAGTACCCCCTACTCGATCGAGTGCCCTGACTACTCGATCGAGTACCCATCAGTCGAAACTGTTTTTTATTCTGCGACACACCCTTACTCGACAGAGTAAGGGCTACTCGATAGAGTACCCCCAAGACCATAAATACGGAGTATTACAGTGTACTCAAGGGATCAACTGATCACCACCGTCAAACGACTGTAACATCAAACTCTAGTGAGCTAATCGTTGCCGATAAATGTTCATCAGTTGACAATGTAATTTCCGTTGTATATTTCTCATTTTTCAACTATCTAAAACATTCCTTTTAGATTTACTCCTCAAATAATCATATTCAAGATGGTTCTCCAACCATCCCTATGTGTTTAGAATATGGTTTTTGTGTAATTCATTGCATATAAATCCAATAATTTCCAAACATTTAGCTTCATATCTTTAGTCCTTCTTGAGTACTAACAAATGGACTATATGGTTATATAGTGACTTTCACAAAGATTCGATCTAATTTCTCGTCATACTCCAAGTATACGAAGTATAAGAATAGAGATACATCTTAGCATAATAAATTAATCCAGCAGGGGAAGCAAATGGATTCAATTTCTACATGTTCAATACTTTTGAACTTGTCAATATTCTTTTTAACATAAGAATATTATTTTTATGGTAATATCCATAGAACTGGATATCTTAGAGATGTATTATTCTTCTCCTAAGTCTTTCATCACTCATAGTGATCAATATGTCATTCACATATAAGACTAATAATACCACCCTACACCCACAAAACTTCTTGTATAAACAAAACTACTCGACAAATCGAGAAAGGTTTATTACATGACTAAAACATACCATTCAACTCCTTGACTTCTACTTAAGATTTCTTCTTAAGTTCGTATCCTACCTTAGGATAGTTGCGATTTAAAAAACTCATGCAAGATGATTTTAAAATCCAATAGTCAAATAATATTATGAAATCCGAATTTAACGAAGCGTTGCAATTGGTGTAAACCTCTTACCACCAATCAACCAAGTCATGGAAACATCTTACTGTTTATGTTCAGTTCGGACTTTTGTGGAGGTGAAACTAGATAAAGGATCTTAATAAGTTACAGGTTTGTTACATTCAAAAATAACATGACTCCTGTCCACTTGGGTTTCGAAGAAATATTTACTGATTTTGACCAAGAAAGAACATTTTCCTACGTCTTATGATCAGTCTGTGGCTCTTGAACATTTTCTCCCACTCTGTCTTTTAAAAAATAATCCTCTTTTCTTAATAGACAGCATCACGAGCCACAAACCCTTGGTTCTCCTGATCTTGTAGGAAAATGGAGCACATGTTTACTATCTAAACAAGCTATAATTTAGGTACCATGCTTAACCATATCTTATATGAAATGTAGATGATTACTTTAACTATGTTTTGTTTTATTGGAAAACTTAAATGCCAGACAAATTTTATTACAGAAACTACCTCCAACTCTATTGTAAAGATTCAATAGTATCATAAAGGATTATTTCTCATTTTCTAACACACCTTATCTAATATTATGTGCTTATGAAGGTGAACTTGTGATACCAGATCACACTCTTTTTAGTGCAAATCAAAGTCATTACTTTATTGTTCCCTACCTTGACAAAGTACTAATACATTGGTTTTATTATCTCTAGGTTTTGATACTTTTAAAAAGTTCATTGAACTTATTCAAAGAATTTCTCTTCTTACCTCTGATGGTCATTGTCGTCACACGCCCACTCAAACACATTTATATTTCTTAACAAACAATAAGTTAGTGGTTAAGTCGAGGTCGATCCACGGGACGGTGTGCTTTGGGTTCTAAGTCTATCTATCTCAATTTATGCTAGTGTCACAATTGATTTGGATTGGAGTTGGTGAGTCTAAACTGATAGAAGCAATAAAGTAAAACAAGCAATAAATTAAGAGATGTAAAGAATTAATAAAGATACTAGAATGTCATGGGATCATAAGGGAATCATGGTAAGATAGCATAAATGAGTTATGCGGATGCAAGCAATTATTATTGTTGGAATTGAGTTAGTTCATGTTTTATAATTCATAAGAAGATTTGGGTCCCGAAGCCGAGTCATTTGTGACTATACAACACCTACAAGTCGAATTAATTCTTCCTATTAAACTACATGCACGATAAACCAATTCTTAGGGAAACTTATGTCTCGGAGCCGAGTCGGTTAAGACTTTACAACACCTACAAGTCGTCTTGGGTTTTCCCTGTTCAACAATATGCAAGGTCTAACAAGGCTTGAGTTTGTTTATATCTTACAAGCCTTGTTGAAAAGATAAGACAAACATAGTAGGTTGTCAATCAAGCATTTGATCAAACATGATATATGCATAAGTTGAAGAAAAATAAGCAAGCATTCATATGAAGTCATTAAGCATAAATATATCCCATGATTGACTCCCCTAATCCCCCACTAGTCCTAGTTAAGTAACTAGTAACTCATTATCATTGAAGACATGTTATCAATAGTGTCAATCATCACAACAAGTATAAACATGATTAAAGAGTGAGAAAATAAACAATAAAGAGTAAAGAGTAAAGAGATTATACGAAACCAAAGATGAACAATTGGAAAGGAAAGAATTGTTGGGAAATGTGTCCTCAACAATAGTGCGATCACATGATTTAAATATCATTATTAAATCTCATATAAAGAATACGTAAGGGATGATTCTATTATATAGTCAACTGATCAACATTAATCGGTAACGATTGGCTTGCTAGAGTTTGACGTTACTGTCGTGGGACGGTGGTGGTCAGTTGATCCCTTAAGGTCACACCTAAAGGATGATGCCCTTATCTATAAAGTTAATTAATTGTATGTCGATACAAGTTGATTAATTCCTTAAAAATGAACAATTTATTTTTAATAAGAGGAAATATGTATCTTATTATAATGTGATTAAATAGGATCATATTTAGTGGATTAATATGTTAATTCACTAAATTATGTTGAGGTTTTATATAGTTTCGAGGTAGAGGTAATTGGTTATTTACTTTTACAAGAAGTTGTAAATTTAACTAACTAGCTATTATGGGACTCATTATATGTTGATATAATGATAATATATTACTCAATAAGTTGAGTGAATATATGTTTATTAATTTGTGTCATAATTGTTGTATGATCAAATTAATATTTAATTATGTAAGATAATTAAACATAAGACTTATAAGCATTTGTGGGACAAATATTATAAGATAAATATGGACCATATTGAGAGAAAAGTAGGACCATCACATGGAGAAAGGAGCTTTTGTTGTTTCTTTGTTTTCTCTTTATCACATGCTTATGACTAGAATATGCAAAGACCAATAAAAAAAGGCATATGCATGTGTGTTTTGGGAAGAGAAATTTTTGCTCCTATTAAGACATAGGTGCCGTGCCATTGAGGTATATGGGGAGCTTTTGTGCTCATCTTTCCCTCTCTCATCTTCTCCAAAAAATACAACATGCAAAACCTCACACATGTTCATAGTTTTCTCTCTATCAAAATATGAGTTTTGATTCAATTTGTTCATAAAGATTACTAATATTATTAGTGTAATATATGAGTATTAGTAATCAATTTTAAGGTAAACTACTAAACAAATATCTAGCAAATATTATTTAGTGGGGATAAGGGATAATCTTGGGTGCAATCAAGAGGAGTGACTTCTATACTTGAGGTCTTGGAGGATCATTCTATTACTCATCATAGCTCAAGAACAAGTGAAGGTAGGAGACCTTACTTGTGCCCATAAACCGAAATTTACAATGTAAGGGACATTGTTTTCTTATAAATCTTTCATTTTGTTATGCATGCACTAGATCTAAAGAACATATAATTAACAAGTTAATTAGTTCACTATTAGAGGAGTCTAATAATAGGTATATGAACCTTACAAGTGGTATCAGAGCATAGGATGTTGCATGCATAATCGGTTATTGTTTTTCCGAGTTAAAAGGTTAACATATAAAACTAAAAATTTGTGATTTATGAGCATAAGCCACGAAATCACCTTGCATGTAATATATTCTGGTCCTAAAATGTTTTTAGGTCATTTTTATGATTCATGGAAATTTATTGCTCATTTTAAGGATTTTTGGTCATTTTATTACATTTTTATGACTAAAATGGGAATTAAAATGCTAAAAATAGTTAAATTTCGTTTCTGACCTTGGAAAATTTATATGACCTCACATGCATATTTTACAAGTTGTATGTAAAAGGACGAGTTAATTTGATTAATTTTGCATGATTTATGATTTTTATGAGATAAAAATGGATTAAAAGAGGTAAAATGGTTAAAAATAGTAAAATTTCGTATTAAGCCATGATCTTTTAATATGATGTCACATGCAAGATTTACAGAGAGTATGTAAATTTCTAGATTTAAATATCTTATTTAGCATGATTTATGGATTTTTGAGTAAAAATGGCATAAATAGTGACTATTTTAGCAAAAATTAGCTAAAACGTATTGCATGGCTTGAGAAAATTATTTTAAGTTGCATAAATATCCCACTAATCAGATCTAAAGTTGTAAAAATTATTGGTTTAATTTTCGTATACTTTATTCATTTTATGAGATAAAAACGATAAAAATGCAACTATATTTTCTCAAAATTAATTCGAAAATTTTAACCATGTTTTTTGACATTATGAGGGTCATGGAATTATTCCAGAATGTTCAAAAATTTAAAATTCAAATTTTGAAACATTTATCATTTAATTTGGATTTATTTCATATAAATAATGATTTTAAGGTCAAAAATGAGCATAAAATTAAATCAAGTTGAATTATTGTCAAAAATTTAGTGATGACTGATTTTTGAGTCCTAAAATGTGTTAGGATAATTAACTTGAGCTTAGATGTGATTTAAGTGTTAATTAGTGATTTTAAAAGGTTATTATCACGCATTTCCATGAAAACGGGTTATATGTACGACATAAGTTAAATAGGGCGATTTGGCACATGATTTTGCATGATAGGTACATATTATAATGCTGCATATTTCAATTGTTGAATGTCTTTTACTTATATAATTTTGAATTATGTAATTTTATCTTAGTATGGCCTTAGTTTTAATTAATATTACCCGTAATGAAAGGGAATATTGATTCGGTTGTAATTTAATGTGATCTCGAATCACTTTTATTTTATTTTTTATTAGTTTTTCCATTTTACAAATGTATAATAGGAATAGCTTTGTATTTTTATTATTATTTGTAATCATGGAGCATCTTCAAAGACGGTGCCATTCGGAAAGGTGATCCGACAAAGACGGTGTCTTGGGAGGCGTGCCATTTGAAGATTCAAGGGACCAAAGGAGTTGGTTTCCGAATATGTAATAGATTATTTGATTTTCTATTTTAGGAAGGCCATACTAGGAATTTTATTTATTGCTTTGCATTTCTTTTAATATGTTGCATGCATTGCCAAATCGCCATAACAACACATGCATTTCATATCGAGTCATCGACCGTGTCAATTATGATTATCGTAGTTCACCGCTTTAGTTCACTTAAAACGTGATAGATAATAAATTGACAAGACCTCTCACATATTAAAAATTGAGAAAAAGCCTTACCAAATAGTAGAAACCCATGAAGTACCAATTTCACAAGGGAGTTAATCCGACTTCACCGTAATACAAACCTTGTTACGTTGGCGAAGTGGGGTAGTAAAAAGTTATTACATCGAAATTTGGATTGAGCTCAACGGAAGTATTGTTGACCGTAGTCGCATGTGTTCCGGGCTAAAGATGAGAATTAGAGTAATTTTTATCGACCGAGAGTTCTAAAAGTAGAATCGATTAAAAGGTTAATCTACCGAGTTATATTAATAAGGGATGAATCGGCTCACCGTGCCCAAGTTAATATGAATTTGGATCTCGGAATCATTTATGTAGTTGGGTGGAGGTCACTATATAAATGCAATGCTTGTAGTTAAATTTACGAGTATTATTAAAACGATAGATGATAATTATTTCCTTCATTTCCGTTTTTATAGTTAATTATACGCAATGAATTCATCTAATACTCCTACACCGATCACCGTTGAAACATGGCTCCAATCATACGATGACAAATGCTCCGATTATGACAATGAAACGATTAGAGAATTACGCATTGGCATTGGTCAGGATGGAAATTTTTGCTTCTTTACCACCTCCACTCCACCCACTCCAATATTATTGCCCACCACCTTGAAAAGAAATTCTTGTGAAGAAAATCTTACAAAGCCTAAGGAATCCTTGTTTGAAGAAACAATGAGGAATATCAAATTGAGTGGGAGTTCTAGCAAGAGTGTCCTTGCAAATGAAAGGAGTTTTGGTATTAATAAAGGGAAGGCAAAAATGGGCGAGAAACCCAAACCTGATTATAAATTGGAAATGGATAGTGGGACTACCAAGACCAAGACCAAGACCAAGAAGGGTGCCAAATCCTATGAGGAATGTCATTATTGTAATGTCATGGGCCATTGGAAGCGAAATTGCCCCAAGTATTTAGAAGATATCAAAGTTGGGCTTGTTACTCCAAGTGGGACTTGGAAATGTGGAAAAGCTGAACAAGAGTGATATGAATCTCCGACATCGAAATGGAGCTCGGGTAGCCGCCACTTCAAGAGAAATTTATATACTTGTTTTTGCTAATAGCTTTGAGTTATGATTTACATAATTGTTATTATGTTCCCACTTAGTCTAAAACATTATTTCCATGTGAGACATGAAATGATCAATACTTTGTCCTCAAAGACAATTATTGTATTTTATTGAAAATAGACGTGGATGTGAGCCATGTCACTTATCTTTATGATACACAAGTTTTAGACAGTTCCAACTCATGTAAAGATATCTACATAATACGCACCAAAAGACTCATAACAAGTAATCCAAATGATTTGTACATTTGATTTTTCAATTAGGTTACGTAAATGAGAAACGCATTAAAATGCTAGTGTCGACTAGAATTATTAGACCATTTGATTTTCAATCATATGGAATATGCGAATCTTATCTCCTTTGCAATATAATTTGTACTTCCTTTAGTGGTAAAGGGACACAAGCAAGTGATTTGTTGAGACTAATACATGCCGATGTATGTGTTCTTATGAGCATCACCGCAAGGGGAATTTATGACTACTTCGTCACTTTTACCAATGATTCAAGTAGATAAGGGTATATTTACTTGATCAAATAAAAGGTGAAGCATTTGAGAGATTTGAGAAATTTCTAAAATGACGTAGAGAACCAATTGAATAAAGTTCTAAGCATTACGACCCAATCGTAGTGGCAAAGATCTAAGTAATAAATTTGATTTATTAAAGATGGATTATGACCTAGCGTCACTACCCATAAGATCAAACTAATATGAGTCGGTTTGAGTTGATGAACTCAATTTTGGGAATTTGCAATCCAAAACGGACAAGTAATTCTAATTGGATGGTCAACCATGAGATACCTAGAATAGAGAGTCTATTAAACCATATGACATGAATCAGACTACCATATTGTATAGCTGCCATGTTAGGATGGCCCTTTTAAAGCTAATACATAGTCTAGATAAACTCCTAATACTCCATTAAATATATATGTTTGTGACTCACAAAGCTATCTCTCAAGAAGATAGATGTATTTCTGAGAGATAGAGTGGGAGAAGATTGTATCGTCACAAACATCTCTTATAGTTGAAATGTTACTTTGTGAAAGTAATAGAATTATACAATGGGAGTTGGTATTGAACTATTATCTATGAAGATAGTATGAGAGCATAGTTCAGTGGGAGTTTATCGCACATGTCTTATTGTTAAAACATTACTTTGTGAAAGTGATAGTATCATGACCTTGTTACATATGAGCCGAAGCATTACAATCCAAAAATTGTAACTCAAGAGTAGATTTACTTTAAGGCGCGGGTCTCCTCAAAAGTAAATAGAGCTCCAGAGTACTCAAATGCATAAGATTTACATGAAGATGTTAATCGAGATCAATAGTGTTAGGAATTGCCGCATTTCATTGATAAATGGCAAATAAAAATTCGCTTTTCTAAAATGGGAATTTAGAGAAGGAAGTGTTTAAAACACAAAACCTTAGATGAAGATCTAAGAATCCTAACATATCATGCGTAGCTATCTTAAGTGATCACAAGATGGTCTTAAGCTAGCATTAAAGGATTATACTTTTCGTTCATGTGATTATAGTGAATTGTTTCATTCACATGATTGAAGAATCATGATATACATGAAGTTAAGTGGGAGCTAGAATTGTTTTTCCATGTCTTATATGTTGATGACATATTAATTATTGAGAATAATGTACCAATGCTCTCTTCTGGCAAGAGTGATTGGGAGACTAGGAAAGGGTGCAATATACGTTAGATTACCGAATCTATGTGAGAGTATATTGGCATAGAGTTGAGAGTCTTATGAGGATAAGATCTTTCATATCTGTTGTAACATTAACAAGGTTGAATGGCTTATTCATGATGATGAAAGTGGAATTACTATGATGGAATCATAGTCGTTCACTGAACCCATTAAGTTGTTGATTACATGAAATCGATTGCTAATGTTTCCGCCATTAGAACGATTATGTATGCCAACAGACGCATGTGCTGTGATGAAAAATATGCCTAGGGCATAATAAGTCAATAACAAGATAATTCCCATGATATGGTTTGTGAGAGCCTTATAGAACATCCTTGAGATTCTTGAGAAGAATTAGGGAAGGAGTCGTTCACATGTTTGGATGATAAACTAAGTTAGGTGTTGATGGGATACACAAACTTTAGTTTCCAAACCAAAACGGATTTGTTGAAATCCTAGGATGTCTTATTGACAAAGGAGTAAGAGACTAAGAAAGGTGTTTTAGTTTCGCGCATTGAAATATCTACAAAAGGATTCTAAGTAAATAGTGATTAAATAGTCAACGTAGGGATTAAGGGTGAATCCCTCTACAAATGACTTTATCATATGTTATGCGATAACAATGGGAGCTTCTTTCAAGATAAAGAACTCAGATCTAGTATGAAGTCTAGACATATACTTAGAGAAATTCATATCATTAGAGATGACATTGAATGGAAGGAAATAGCAATTAATAAAGTTGGAATATATGGATATCGGGTATATCCACTTGCCAAGCTTGTATTGCATTTTAACTAGTGTTTTAATACACTAGAGATTAAAGAATATGAAGTAGTAATAGTGTATTGACTATTCATATGTGATAATCACATTTATCGTTTGAGTTTTATTAAACTCACACGCTATCTTGTCGTATCCGAATGGGTTGTAGAGACAAATTGAACCCCATCAAAGTGAACTGGATTGACATGGTATTCGCCCCTAGTTATTTATATGAGGTGACGTCTCGAAGTGACTAGAGTGTGATGCGATTGATGGCAAGTTCAAGTGACATAGAGTCATATGGGATGACTAGTCGATCACATAGGCAGACTGTATGGGACAATCTGTCGGGCAGTGACCGCTTATAGAGTTCTGGTAATTCATAAAGCCTGGTCGTGGCAAGAGCTACTATAGTATTCTTATGAGTCAATTCTTTTGACTAGAGACTATTCGCCCAAGTTGGCACAACTTCTGATTAGCTTTGATTTATACTCTACGATTTCTTAAACGAGGTCAAACTGGGTATATTTTGGGTTATGATGGACTGTGGCTGAACGAAGGGAATAGGGCGATAGGAATTGTCCACCCCTTGTCAGGGTTGTTTGAAATCTCAAGGCCACTCGAGGAGTAGTTAACTGGAAATGCGTGGCCACGCTCGGAAAGCATCTATGATAGATAATTCCGGTCAGACAGTTAATCTCCAGATCGAGAAAACCACTCAAGATATGATCAAATGTAAGTACGACCTGCAAGACACCTTGCATTGAGTGGGAGATTGTAATAGGACAAGAGAAATGGTGACGCACACTTATCGAGGACAAGTGGGAGATTGTTGGGAAATGTGTCCTCAACAATAGTGCGATCACATGATTTAAATATCATTATTAAATCTCATATAAAGAATACGTAAGGGATGATTCTATTATATAGTCAACTGATCAACATTAATCGGTAACGATTGGCTTGCTAGAGTTTGACGTTACATCGTCGTGGGGACGGTGGTGGTCGATTGATCCCTTAAGGTCACACCTAAAGGATGATGCCCTTATCTATAAAGTTAATTAATTGTATGTCGATACAAGTTGATTAATTCCTTAAAAATGAACAATTTATTTTTAATAAGAGGAAATATGTATCTTATTATAATGTGATTAAATAGGATCATATTTAGTGGATTAATATGTTAATTCACTAAATTATGTTGAGGTTTTATATAGTTTCGAGGTAGAGGTAATTGGTTATTTACTTTTACAAGAAGTTGTAAATTTAACTAACTAGCTATTATGGGACTCATTATATGTTGATATAATGATAATATATTACTCAATAAGTTGAGTGAATATATGTTTATTAATTTGTGTCATAATTGTTGTATGATCAAATTAATATTTAATTATGTAAGATAATTAAACATAAGACTTATAAGCATTTGTGGGACAAATATTATAAGATAAATATGGACCATATTGAGAGAAAAGGGCCGGACCATCACATGGAGAAAGGAGCTTTTGTTGTTTCTTTGTTTTCTCTTTATCACATGCTTATGACTAGAATATGCAAAGACCAATAAAAAAAGGCATATGCATGTGTGTTTTGGGAAGAGAAATTTTTGCTCCTATTAAGACATAGGTGCCGTGCCATTGAGGTATATGGGGAGCTTTTGTGCTCATCTTTCCCTCTCTCATCTTCTCCAAAAAATACAACATGCAAAACCTCACACATGTTCATAGTTTTCTCTCTATCAAAATATGAGTTTTGATTCAATTTGTTCATAAAGATTACTAATATTATTAGTGTAATATATGAGTATTAGTAATCAATTTTAAGGTAAACTACTAAACAAATATCTAGCAAATATTATTTAGTGGGGATAAGGGATAATCTTGGGTGCAATCAAGAGGAGTGACTTCTATACTTGAGGTCTTGGAGGATCATTCTATTACTCATCATAGCTCAAGAACAAGTGAAGGTAGGAGACCTTACTTGTGCCCATAAACCGAAATTTACAATGTAAGGGACATTGTTTTCTTATAAATCTTTCATTTTGTTATGCATGCACTAGATCTAAAGAACATATAATTAACAAGTTAATTAGTTCACTATTAGAGGAGTCTAATAATAGGTATATGAACCTTACAAGAATAATAGAATAAAACTTGATTGATTGATGAAGAGTTCTTAATTCTCCAATAATAACCCAATAATCTTCAATTACCCAATAATAAACTTGAACAATAATTAAGAAAAGATTAATGTGTAATTTTGTGGAATGAGTAAAGGATAATCTATTCTAATCTACTCCTAATCTAATCTAAGAGAGGTTTTTATCTAGGAGAGATTTGTTTATTAGCTAGGTAGTACAATGGAGTATTTATACTAAAGATTAAGTACAAGAATTAGGTTTACAAAGGGCTTAAATGACGATTAAGTCCTTAAGATATGCTTGATGATTTGCATATCACGAGGGACATGCGCGGCCTCAGTAGGAACTCCCCAGGGACACCCGTGGCTTGACCTTGAGAATGCTCGGGACTGTAAGGGAATCCGCTTGAGCTGGGCCTCGGGACGCCCGGATCCTGGGCTGCGACACTCGTCCTGAGCACGGGACGCCCGAATCCTGGGACAGGTGATACTGTCGTTTCGCACCAAAAATAAATACCCAAATACTACTAACAGAAGTCAGCGGTAAGTAGGGTCGATCTCCACAGGGAGGCGGTTTACTATCTCCTTGTGTATTCTAACTGTCTAATGTCACTAATGGGGGTTTAAATTATTTTGATTAGACTAAGAGATTAAAGCAAGGGGTAAAGGAAAGAGAGAAATTAACAGATAAGGGAGAGGAATATGCTAGGAGTCGGTCTACCGTGGCAGCTACACTATCGGGTCAACTGAGTCGATTAAACTGTTGATAAGAAGAGCTATGGTCGTCACTTTCGGACCTTAAACCGCCCTAGGGTCTCCTAACTTAGCTTTCGCCCTAATTAGGTATTACCTATTGTAATTAAGCAAGCCTTTCCTTCCAATATTTCGATCCAGGTCGGGGTTAACTAGATAAATTGGTCTCCTGCATGCATTCATTCAACCTAATAACAATTATATTGCCTAATACAATTCTTATCGCAAGACTAATCTAATCAAGTTGGTCCTATCATATCGCTACCACGGCTTCCCTAATCCTAACATACTAAGGGGAATTAGCTAGACATGGAATAAGTAAGAACAAGAAATAAAGAAGAAGAAGAAGAAGAAACAATAAACATTGAATTAAAGAGAGAAAAGGGAAGGAAGAAATACTGAATTAGATCCGGAAGAAAGTAACAGTAGGAAGTAACAGTAACAAAGTGTCAAGAATAATTCGAGAGGGGAAAACCCCCCGGTTATGTCGTTCTCACTCTTATTTATAAGAAAATAGGATTTTTAACCTAATTGACGGAATTAAACCTAAAAAGCCCAGCCCGTAGACAAATCCACTCGATCGAGTGGAATAAAACCACTCGATCGAGCAAACTCAGCCAAAAATTGCTCGATCGACCAAGATTAGTGCTCGATCGAGTAAATGCTATTATTGAACTAGTCGATCGACCATAATAAGTGCTCGATCGACTGTTTATTCATCCTAAAACTACTCGATCGACTAGAAATGTCCTCGATCGAGTGATAACTAACTTCAGCAGCTCAAAATAACGTTAGTTTGACTTTTGACTTGTCCTTTTAGCTCTCGAAATGGCTTCACGCATCCCAAGACAGCTATAATTCTCGCTTCAAATCTACTCTTCCTCCAAATGCATGCAGAACGAACGGTAAATGGCTTGATTTCACTACTTTATGGTCCATTCCTGCAATTAAGACAAAATACACCAAAGTAGCATATTCGGGGCATTGCGTAGCATAAAACCACGATAAAAGCATAGAAATACGTGCATAAAATAGGCTAATAAGACTATATAAAATGCACGTATCAAATCTCCCCAAACCAAACCTTTACTCGTCCTCGAGTAAACTAAAATGCAACTAAAGGAACGGGAAAGATAACTCAGAGCTAGCTACAAATGCCCACTTAAGCCAATTTAATGCAAACAAACTAACACTTATAGCTAAACAGTCAAATGCAAACGAGTTATAGGATGTTTATAATAAAGCTGAACCGTCGACCTTGCAAGACCTTTAATAATGGACTCTCACGGGTCACTCTTCCCTCATGAAGCAAAGGGTGAACATATATATGTAAGAGAGAAGACAAATAGTCGCTCACCTAGACTACGACCCACATAAACATGCATGCAACTAATATGATAGACAATTCTAACTACCGTACATACATTCCAACCAAACAAGGTCCTATAACAGCTGAGGGCTTACAAAAATATGGTAAAGTGAGGCAATGGGTAAGAAAAGGTAAAACATTTATGGGAATGTGGAGGTATAGGTGATCAAGCTAGTACCTAAACAGAACCATATGGAAAAAGATCCACTCTTACTTAATTATGAAATAAGCACAATGCCCTTCATTTGGCATAAAACTCACTAAACCAAACTGAACTAACTCCTCAAAAGATATAGATAAAGCATAGGAGTGAAACCGACTAACAAACAACATCCTTTTTTTTCCTTTCTTCTTCTTTCTTTTTTTTTCTATTTTTTTCGGTTTCTTCTCTTTTTTCACTTTTCACGTTTTTTTTCTTCATTTTTCATGTCTTTTTCATCATCCTCCCTTCCTTCATAGATTACCAACTCCGACTCAAATGGATACAAGCCAAATTTGGCACAATAAAGTATATACCGCAAAACAATCTAAACTAGCTTGACAAGGCAGGCTAAATTTTGATGTAGCTAAGGGTCAACAGGCAAATTTGGCTAATGTGAAGTTAAATGGGTAAAAATGAAAGAAAGGGAAATTGTAAGCACCTCCCTGCATGTGACACCAACCACTAACCCGAATGTATGACGGCAAAAAGCAATTGAATTTCATATACGTGCAAATTAATGAACATGCTATGCATGGAGTAAGTACTCACAATCCTACATGAAACAGGTCACAAATGATACCAGTTTATACGGCTCTAATTCCTTAGAATTTATAAGTAGGTTGCCAAAATTTCAGGTCAAGTCTATTCGTTCAGCTAAATTAAACATTAACTCGTAGATTATGCAATAAGACAAAGCTAAAAGAATATACAGTTTATTACAAGGCTTATGCAAAAAGACAAATATAGAGCAATTTCATCATTGAAATCTACCGTTCCGACTCAACCTATATGCTAAAATAAACGTGAAATTTTTGAATTTTATCAATTTTTCAATTTTTATGGAATTTTAGAATTTTAACAAAAATAAACAACAATGCAAACATAAATTAAACGTGATAACAGAAATGCAATAAAGACAAGATGCAGACACAGATATGGATGCATGACCTCCCCAAACCAAACCGTACAATGCCCCCATTGTACCAAAACAAGGAAAGGAAATGCAAACTGAAGGAGAAAGAGAGTAAATACGGAAAAACTCACAAAATGCGCGAATAAAGGGACCTCCCCAAACCGACCATGAACATGGGAGGTTGCTAAAGGCCCAGAAACCGTCTCAGGAAGCTAATCCAAGTCAATAACGCTCGATAGCAGTCGTACAGAGGCTGATCGAGTAAAATGGGCATCCAAAACTGCTCGATCGAGGAGAAAAGCAGTCGATTGAGTAGTTCTCTATCTCCAGGTGGTCGATCGAGTAAATTAATCACTCGATCGAGTGAATCCATCAGCTAAAGTGCTCGATCGAGTAGAAAAACTACTCGATCGAGTAATTCTCAATGTATTCCTGCAAAATGCAATTGAAAACAGCCCGCAAACTAACTAAACAAGCATACTGAGATAGTCTATGGTATAAAAACCATTTATTACAACTGAAATAAAATAAAAAATGCAAAATAAAATCGTCGGGTTAACAAAGTGGGATTAACAACGGAAATTGAGTACACTTGCAATAATGAGATATGCAAGTAGGAAGGGATGATATTAGGATTCGATTTTATGAATTGGAGGAACTATGGTGGTTCGTTCCAATAACCGAAGGTCCTATCCCTAGGGGTGTTCATAATAAACCGAACCGCAGTAACCGAACCGCAAAACCGAAAAAACGTCCATTTTTAATGTTCGATTAACCGAACCGTTTCGACAAAGCGGTTCGTTGAACCGAACCGTTAACTTTATTATGGAAAAGGTTCGGTTAAGGTTCCCAATTTTAGATAACCGGTTAACCGCGAACCGAACCGTTTCACAAAAAAGTAAGCAAAAAATTAAAATATTATATAAAAAACTTTTCTTTCGTTTAATTTTCTTAGTGTATCCAAATTTAAAATTTATTAAATTAATTAATGCTAAAGTTTAGCTTATTAACTTTATTGTTGGGTACAATGTATTAAACTATTAGAAAAAATTAACGAAAACTGAAAAAAAAAACTAATATAGAACGATTATCGGTTAACCGGTAACCGAACCGCTAATAACCGTTTAAAGTGGTTAACCGAACCGTTTCTAACGGTGCGGTTTAGGTTTGGAGTTTTGCCAAACCGAACCATGTAAGAACCAAATTACGTTAGAGGTTCGGTGAACCGAACCGCGAATGAACACCCCTACCTATCCCTACACACTGTGAGGACAGTGGGAGTTATTCCAAGGCTAAGGAACCTATATCTAGATTGGATCTGGACATGTACTCAAAAGGTCGTTATAATAAAGAATATACAAAGGGAAATGGTATATAGTAAGGTTAGGGAAAGTGCAATGTGTTGCTAAAACTTGCTAACCAAGGCCTTTTCATAGGCTAAACATGAAAAGTCATGTCATTTCAATTGAGTTGAAATGTGCAACACATACAAAATGGAATAGGGATTATAGATTATATAGTAATTGATATTGTATCAATATCACATATATGATAATGCATTCATCATTCGAGTTTTATTAAACAGTCTTCTATTATTTTGTTACATCCAAATGGGTTGTTGAGACAATATTGAAACCATTAAAGTGAACTATATTAAAATAGTATTCGCCCCTGGTAGCTTATATAAGGTGACGTCTCGAAGTAACTAGAGTGTGATGCGATTGATGGCAAGTTCAAGTGCTATAGAGTCATAAGAGATGACTAGTCGATCACATAGGAAGACTGTATGGGACACTCTGTCGGGCACTGACCGCTTATAAAGTTCTGGCAATTTTTATAGCCTGGTCGTGGCAAGAGCTGCTATAGTATTCTTATGAGTCGATTCTTTGACTAAAAACTGTTCGCCTAAGATGGCATAGTTTCGGAATGACTTTGATTTATGTTCTACGACCTTCGTAATTGGGGTCAAATAGGCATGTTTTGGGTCATGATGAGCTGTGGCTATTCGAAGGGAAGAGTGCAATAGGAACTGTCCATCCCTAGTCAGGGTTATCTTATATCTCAAGGCCACTCGAGGAGTAATGAACTGGAAATGCGTGGCCACGCTCGGAAGGTATCTATGGTAGATAATTCCGGTCAGACAGTTATTCTCCAGATCGAGGAAACCATTCATGATATGATCAAATGCAAGTACGACCTGTTGGAGTTAGTGTCCTCCACAATAGTGCGTTAACATAATAAATCTCATTAATAGAATATCATCAGATATTTAATTATTTGATCCTCGTCAGTTGATTAACGTAAATCGATAACGGTTGGCTGACTAGAGTTTGACGTTATTGTCGTGAGACGGCGGTGATCAATTGACCCCTTTCGGTCACACCTAAAGGAACAAACCCCAATAGACAACTAAGTAATTGTATGAGATACAATTTATTTAGTTCATTGATTTGTAGACTGAAAAGTTAGTCGATTATTTTTAGAGAGATTTCGAGTTGCGAACTCGAGGAGCGACATTTATTATTTAATTATGCGATAATTGAATAATAAGTTTTGGGAGACGGGTTTTAGTTAATTAACTGTTAATTTACTAAAATTGTACTAATTGATTAATGTGATTAATATTAGTACGTAAATAATATGTGTAGTGGTACATGTATATTTACGGAGTGAATTGGACGAATTAATTATGGAAGTATTTAAACATGATACGATGTTTAAAATAAAAATTCCACGGATTTGTGCGACAAATATAAGAACCAACATGGACCCGTAAATGGTCAAGTGGACCGTGTACAATAAGAGTAGTGGATGATTACTCACATAATCATTTCACCTTACTTTATATTCTTCCATAAGTTATCTTATAATAATTTTGCATGTGATGTAAGATTGATAAAAAAAATAAGAAATTCACTCCTACACTCCTCCTCACCAACCCGCCACTTTTCCTCCTCTTTATGTACCAACATTTCCTCATTTGTACACACTACCTCATTTTGTGCATTTGCATGTGAATGTTTTGTTGGTCTTTTCTCTCTAAAAAACCAATAAAATCATTTTACTAAGATATGTTAGTAAAATAAATAATTACTAAGATGTTAGTAATATCTACATATTATCAAGGGTAGTCTTACTTATAACTAGTTAATATTAGTAAGGTTGTTGGGTAAGTTCTTGGGTGCAACAAGAAGAAGATCTTCTTTTTGAAGATTTGCAAGGAGGATCTTCCATTTGGAATAAGCTCAAGAACAAGATAGTAAGGTGAACTAGTTTGTGCCCTTTTTACCACAAATTCAATGTAAGGAAATTGTTTTTCCTTATACTTTCTTTTTATGCTTTCATATTAGCATACATGTTACATAGATCACCTGAATGACAATTTATGAGAAATTAATTTTATTAGAGAGTCTAATATGGATCTATGATCTTTCAAGTGGTATCAGAGCATAGGCTTGTAATTTGCATGTTGATTTTAAGCACTTTAATGAATTATGAGATAATTTATAAAAACTCGAAAATTGTGTTAGAAGAGGTTTTAGCACGAAATTTTTGGGACATGCATACCTACTGATCTCAAAAGGTTTGTGGACTTTTTTGGTGATTTTTGAAGTTATTTTGCTATTTTTAATGATTTTTGGTAGAAAACCGAGTCAAAATGTCGCATTTTAGTTAAAAATTGACTATAAATAGTTAAAAGTTGATTCGGTGCATGAATTTTTCATGGTAGTTCATGCATGTTTTCTACTGATTGTATGCAAAAAGGTGAAAGTTGGTTCGAATTTTTTGCATGTTTATTGATTTTATGAGATAAAAGTCAAATTAATTAATCATAATTTCGAAACTTTTGTTTCTGCCCATGATAAATGTATGTACATTTAAGAATATTATTTACATGTTAAAAGTGATTTTGCATGTGTGTTTTCCGTTTTTTTTTATGTTTATTGGTTTTAGTGGTTAAAAACCGATAAATATCGATCCTTTGAAAAAAAGTTATATAATAAAAAAACCTAGAGATAGAGAGAGAATGAACGACTAGACTGTGCCGCCATTGTTTTTCTGCTTATGGCTAGGAAAACTAGCCAACAACGACAGCGTGATGATACTGTCGTTTCGTACCAAAAATAAATACCTAAGTACAACTAACAGAAGTCAGCGGTAAGTAGGGTCGATCTCCACAGGGAGGCGGTGTACTATCTATTTGTCCGTTTATCTGTCTAAATGTCACAATGCTGGGGTTTGATTGATTTAACTAAACTAGAGATTAATGCAAAGGAAAATGAATAAGAGAATTAACAGTAAGAGAAGGGAAGTATGCTAAGAGTCGGTCCACCGTGGCAGCTATCAGATCTTAAACTATTGGGAATACTGAGGTGATTAAACTATTGATAAGAAGAGCTATGGTCGTCACCTTTCGGTCCTTAAACCGCCCTAGAGCGTAAACAGCTTAACTTTCGCCCTCACTGCAATACCCTATTGTAATTAAGCAAGCCTTCCCTTCCAATCTTTCGATCTAGGTCGGGGTTAACTAGATTTATGGTCTCCTGCATGCATTCATTCGACCGGATAACAATTAAATTGCCTAATACAATTCCTATCGCAAGTCTAACCTATTCAAGTCAGTTAAAACATCGCTACCACGGCTTCCCTAATCCTAACATACTACGGGGAATTAGTTACTCATGATAAAATAAACAAGAACAAGAATTAAAAGAGAATTAAACATTAAATTAAGAAATAAAAGGGAAGAAACGTTACTGAAATAATGATCCGGAATAAAAAGCAAAGTAACAGTGTATCGTTCCAAGAGAAAAGAGAGAGTCAGAGTGTCTCCGGATAAAAAGCATAACATAACTGACGACCTCACTCCTATTTATAAGAAATTAGGAGTTTAATTAAACCTAATGACGGAAAATAACTAAAAAGCCCAGCCCGTCAGCAAAATCCACTCGATCGAGTAACTAAATCACTCGATCGAGCAAAGGCATAAAAGGAACTGGTCGATCGAAAGGAAAAATAGTCGATCGAGTACTTATTCATCCTAAAACCACTCGATCGAGAAGAAGTGGCTCTCGATCGAGCAAATGGGCTCTCGATCGAATAGAAATACTTCTCGATCGAGCAAATGGGCTCTCGATCGAGCAATTCTCAGCGCGTAATTCCTGCTTCGCGCACTGAACTTCAAACGGCTGTCATTCCTTCGTTACTTGGACAAATAGGGCGTGGTTGGTGGCGTTGGAAAGCTAAGAGGATAAGCTTTCACCTCAAACTGGAATCACCTTAATAACTGTTGTAGAACTCGAGATATGGCTCTTACAATCAGGAACTAGTAAATTGAAGCACTCTCTTGGCTCGCCTAACTTCCTTACTCCAATGCGCATCTCAAAATAGCACTTTCCAAGCTCCGACTCAACTCATCTCCTAAATGCTTGCGTAGGGACATGTTTTAGGCTTGTTTTCACTCCTTTCGGGTTCATTCCTGCAAATAAGACAAAATAACCCAAAGTAGCATATTCGGGGCATTTCGTAGCATAGAACCACGATAAAAGCATAGAAATACGTGCATAAAATAGGCTAAAAAGACTATATAAAATGCACGTATCAAATCTCCCCAAACCAAACCTTTACTCGTCCCCGAGTAAACTCAAAACTATACGCTAATGGAACGGAAAAAGAACTCAGAGCTAGCTACAAATGCCCACTTAAGCCAATTTAATGCAAGCAACTAACACTTAAAGCAAGACAGTCAAATGCAAACGAGTTATAGGATGTTTATAAATAAAGCTGAACCGTCGACCTTGCAAGACCTTTAATAATGGACTCTCACGGGTCACTCTTTCTCGCATGAAGTAAAGGGCAAGCATATATATGTAAGAGAGGAAGAAAAATAGTCGCTCGCCTAGACAATTCTAGCTACCAAACGTACATTCCAACCAAACGAGGTCCTGTCACAGCCGAGGGCTTACAAAAATATGGTAAAGTGAGGCAATGGGTAAGAAAAGGCAAAACATTTATGGGAATGTGGAGGTATAGGTGATCAAGCTAGTACCTAAACAAAACCATATGAGGCATCCATTTCCAACTCAATTATGAATTTAAGCACATGCCCTTCATTTGGCATAAGATCTCACCAAACCAAACCAAACATACTCCTCAAATGATATAAGATAGAACATAGGAGCAGAAACCGATTCAACAACTGAACATACTTATCTCTTTTTTTTTTTTTTTTTTTTATTTCTTTCGGTTTCTTTTTCTTTTCTTCGAATTTTTTCTCTTTTTTTTTTCGTTTTCTTTTTTCTATTTCTTTTTCACGTCTTTTTTTCTCATCAACCTCCTTTTCTTCATAAATTACCAACTCCAAATCAATATGATATGAGCCACACTTGATACAATAGACAATATACCGCAGAACAATCTAAACTAGCTTGACAAGGCAGGCTAAATTTGGATGTAGTTAAGGGTCAACTGGCAGATTTGGCTAATGTGGAGTTTATGGGTAAAAATGAAAGAAAGGGAAAATGTAAGCACCTCCCTGCATGTGACACCAACCACTAACCCGAATGTATGACGGCAAAAAGCAATTGAATTTCATATACGTGCAAATTGATGAACATGTTATGCAAGGAGTAACTACTCACAATCCTACATGAAATCGGTCATAAATGACACCAGTTTTAAGGCTCTAAATCTTAGAAATTATAAGTAGGTTGCCAAAATTTCAGGTCAAGTCTATTCGTTCAGCGAAATTAAACATTAACTCGTAGATATGCAATAGACAAAGCTAAAAGATATTAATTAATGCAAGGCTTAAGCAAAAAGACAGTTGCAGTGCAATATCATCATTGAAATCTACCGTTCCGACTCAACCTATATGCTAAAATAAACGTGAATATTTTTGAATTTTTGAAAATTTTTCATTTTTTTTGAGATTTTTCATTTTTATGAAAATAAACAACAATGCATACTGAAATTGAACGTGATAACAGAAATGCAATAAAAACAAGATGCAGACACAGATATGGATGCATAACCTCCCCAAACCAAACCGTACAATGCCCCCATTGTACCAAAACATGGAAAGGAAATGCAAACTGAAGGAGAAAGAGAGTAAATGCGGAAAACTCACAAGATTGCGCGAATAAGGGGACCTCCCCAAACCGACCATGAAATGGGAGGTTGCTAAGGGCCCGGAAAACCGTCTCAGGAAGCTAATCCAAGTCAATAGCACTCGATCAAGAGGAATAGTAGCTGATCGAGTGAACTAGGCATTCAAAAACTGCTCGATCGAAAGGTAACTAGGTCGATCGAGTGGTTCTCCTTTTGCAGGTGGTCGATCGAGTAGAGGAAATGCTCGATCGAATGGATTTGGCAGCAAAAGTGCTCGATCGAGTACAACAAGTACTCGATCGAGTGATCCACAAGCGTATTCTGCAAAATGCAATGAAAAACAGCCCGAATCGACAAAAACAAGCATACCGAGATAGTCTATGGTATAAAAACCATTTATTACAACTGAAATAAAATAAAAGCAAAATAAAATCGCTAGGGTTGCCTCCGGGTAGCGGTAGCTTCAGTCAGTCCCAGCTCGACCTTCTTTTTCTTCGAGCCTCTCTAATTAGTCACAATCAAAAAAAGCTCAAAGCGCAAAGAAAACTTTGTCAAAAAGCTGCGCATGTGCTACACAAAAGAGTAGGTAGCACCAAAGTGGAACAGAGAAGTAGGAAATAAAAATGTTTAACTTTTTAAGCCGCACATATTTCCTATGTGAGCTCCTAAATTTATCCACGAAATAAAGGAGCGGCGGAGCAATTGACGATAATATAGGGCTCCAATTCAGATAAACAATTTTATAATGATAAGGATGGTGAAAATTCGTTAAGTTGTAAGACCTACTAGGAAGGGGCAAAGCATTAGAATGCAAAGCATAAGTCAAACGAGGCAATTTACTATTTAAACAAACAATAATTAAATTATTGTTCACTACCTCAGGTTGATCGCTCTCAATGACGGAATCGTAGATAAAAGAATTTATTACCTCATCCGCGCTAGGAGTGATTACCGACTCAGCTACCTCTTTGTCACCCTCCTTAGTGGAATTCAGCCCAGTAAATCGCACCTCAAGTGCATCCAACTCGGCTTTGAATAGGGAGATTCACCGTATCCATTATCATCATCAAAATCGTCATCTAAATCAAACCCATATGACGAATCATAGCTCCCAATGGCCAACTCGGTCGATCGAGCAAAATAGTCACTCGATCGACCGATTTCCTCTCGAATTCCACTCGATCGAGCGGTGATATCACTCGATCGAGCAGTTTTCCTGGCAAATCACTCGATCGACCTATATAAGTCACTCGATCGAGTGATTCCTCCTGTACAGGGCTGAAATCTTCGCGTGGGGCAGTGAAATATGATAGGAACTCGTCGTCCGAATCATAGAAGTCATCCTCAGCATTGGACAACACGGTTTCTTCAGGGGAAAAACCGCTCTCAGCAAGGTATACCTCTTCTTCTTGCATCTCAGCTGCTAACTGAGCAACTACAGCCTCGAGCTCATGGAATCGAGCGTCCATATTTTTGTTGCACTCTTGCATTTGTGATACAAGCGTCGCCATTGAATATGTCCACTCCGCGATCTCTTCTATCTCCATCTCAGCTGCTAACTGAGCAACTGCAGACTCGAGCTTATCAATTCGCGAGAAGTATTGTTGCGCTTGGAATGCAAGTGTCTCCATCAAGGATTTCAGCTCCGCAATCTCTTCTTCTTGTATCTCAGGAGGATCTTGTTGCGGTGGCCATTGATAGGGTGGATGTGGCGGCACAACTACAGTGCATTGTGCTCGGCAGACCACATCTCCGCAGAGATCACCACTGTTCCATATTATGGGACATCGGTGACAGTCAAAGGTACTCAAGCCTTCCCTTTGATTGTCTTTCACCTAGAACTGTCTAGGTAGTACCTGTAAGGCCTATCAAAACAAAGACTCAAGGAAAAAGATCGGAAACGGCCTCAAGGGAAAAATCCCCGAGGCTAAAAAAAGAATAAAATTTAAACAAATAAATAAATAGATTGCCTCCCCAAGAACGGCGCCAAAATTTGATCTTTGTCGTTTCGTACCAAAAATACATACCTAAGTACAACTAACAGAAGTCAGCGGTAAGTAGGGTCGATCTCCACAGGGAGGCGGTGTACTATCTATTTGTCCGTTTATCTGTCTAAATGTCACAATGCTGGGGTTTGATTGATTTAACTAAACTAGAGATTAATGCAAAGGAAAATGAATAAGAGAATTAACAAGAAGAGAAGGGAAGTATGCTAAGAGTCGGTCCACCGTGGCAGCTATCGAGATCTTAAACTATTGGGAATACCGAGGTGATTAAACTATTGATAAGAAGAGCTATGGTCGTCACCTTTCGGTCCTTAAACCGCCCTAGAGCGTAAAAATGACTTAACTTTCGCCCTCACTGCAATACCCTATTGTAATTAAGCAAGCCTTCCCTTCCAATCTTTCGATCTAGGTCGGGGTTAACTAGATTTATGGTCTCCTGCATGCATTCATTCGACCGGATAACAATGAAATTGCCTAATACAATTCCTATCGCAAGTCTAACCTATTCAAGTCAGTTAAAACATCGCTACCACGGCTTCCCTAATCCTAACATACTACGGGGAATTAGTTACTCATGATAAAATAAACAAGAACAAGAATTAAAAGAGAATTAAACATTAAATTAAGAAATAAAAGGGAAGAAACGTTACTGAAATAATGATCCGGAATAAAAAGCAAAGTAACAGTGTATCGTTCCAAGAGAAAAGAGAGAGTCAGAGTGTCTCCGGATAAAAAGCATAACATAACTGACGACCTCACTCCTATTTATAAGAAATTAGGAGTTTAATTAAACCTAATGACGGAAAATAACTAAAAAGCCCAGCCCGTCAGCAAAATCCACTCGATCGAGTAACTAAATCACTCGATCGAGCAAAGGCATAAAAGGAACTGGTCGATCGAAAGGAAAAATAGTCGATCGAGTACTTATTCATCCTAAAACCACTCGATCGAGAAGAAGTGGCTCTCGATCGAGCAAATGGGCTCTCGATCGAATAGAAATACTTCTCGATCGAGCAAATGGGCTCTCGATCGAGCAATTCTCAGCGCGTAATTCCTGCTTCGCGCACTGAACTTCAAACGGCTGTCATTCCTTCGTTACTTGGACAAATAGGGCGTGGTTGGTGGAGTTGGAAAGCTAAGAGGATAAGCTTTCACCTCCAACTGGAATCACCTTAATAACTTTTGTAGAACTCGAGATATGGCTCTTACAAGCAGGAACTAGCAAATTGAAGAACTCTCTTGGCTCGCCTAACTTCCTTACTCCAATGCGCATCTCAAAATAGCACTTTCCAAGCTCCGACTCAACTCATCTCCTAAATGCATGCGTAGGGACATGTTTTAGGCTTGTTTTCACTCCTTTCGGGTTCATTCCTGCAAATAAGACAAAATAACCCAAAGTAGCATATTCGGGGCATTTCGTAGCATAGAACCACGATAAAAGCATAGAAATACGTGCATAAAATAGGCTAAAAAGACTATATAAAATGCACGTATCACGTGACCTGAACTTGAGAGGGAGGAGTATCCTTGCTAAGAAGAAGGACGGTGATGAGGTAGTAGGAGAAGTTGAAAACATGGAAAATAGTAACCCTAATGTCGTTCTTGCAGGACCAGATGTTGACGAGGTAGGCAAATCCAAAAAGATTCATGACATTGTAGGCATTCCAGAACTGGTCGTAGAGACGGACGAGGAGGGAGAAACTGAAGAGGAGATAGAGGAAAGTGATGAGGAGGAGGAATATGTGAAAGACAGTTTGGAACAGGGGATAGAAAACCCTGAACAAAATGAGGAAACAAAGACTGAGGAGATTGAAAACATTGAAGATGATAAGAAGGCAGAGAAAGATGATATGTTACAGATTCAAATTGAGGATGTTGAAGAAGAAGTAGAGTACTGGAAGCAGGCAGTAGTGTGTTTTATCCTAGGCGCTAACCCGCCATGGGAGATTGTGGAAGGTTTCATAAGGAGAATATGGACAAAGTTTAACATCGACAAAATTTCTTTCATGCCAAATGGGATATTCTTAGTTCGTTTCAAAACCTTGGAGATGAAAGACAAAGTCCTAAGTTCAGGGCACTACCTATTTGACAATAAACCCATGATTGTGAAGCCATGGGAGAAGGACAAGGAAATGAATAAGGAAAATGTGAAAACTGTGCCCGCGTGGATTAAGATACATAAACTGCCTCTCAAATTCTGGGGCAAAGGTCTTCCTAAGATCACTAATTTGGTAGTCAAGTATATGAAATGCGATTTGGCCACCGAGGAACGAACAAGATTAGGGTATGCAAGGGTTATGGTGGAGCTGCAAGTGGACCAACAGTTGCCAAAAAGTGTATCTGTGAAACCCTCATTTATTGCGGAAAAATAAACACGTAATTCTAGAATAAAACTGCATGGATATGTTTGTAATAGGTTCATTTGGGTAAAAACCTGTAATTTTTAAAACCTGAACCTGTTATAAAGATATCCAAATTGGAAGGTGTCAAACATACAAGGTCTAACTAGAAGTTTCACAACATAACCATCGCTAAAGTCGCGAATAGCAAATTATACAACCAAATGTAAAGAGGGAGACATATGTCCCTAAAATGTATGTGACATAAAAAGTGTTTAAGGGTCACAATAAAATAAGCCAATCTAGGTCCCAAGGTTACTTTGCTCGCTAGCTCGTCCATGTACCCCATATATGCATCACCTACCTGTCATTCGCATTTTATACAAATACGAAAGCCACAGTCAGTGGGGAGTAACTCCGAGTCCTCCCAGCCACGAAATGTCATAATTAATATAACATGTAAACATAAGAATATGAATACGAATCACACAATGCCTTAGCATATAGATGTTAGACAATCGTGCTTATCATGTGAACAACAATATAACCACACATAGTCCTAGCATGTGAATACTAGACCGACTCATACTACACTATCATGTGAATCACATAACATCCAGGAATCCAAACTCTATCAACCATAGCCGGCTTGCATCTCACCTTCTATGATTCATAGAATCATCAAACAAGAAAGGGCAATAAATCAAAGACAGGCATAAGTTCTTAGTCCCGTCAATAGTCACTCTGTAACTCGAGTCTATACCACGAGGTAGGGAAGGTAATCGAACCGGTATCTTGGCTCAGAGGTTCTATCAAAACATGGCCAAGACACAACACAACCCTAGCCTAAAATCACTTGAGACCTAGACATGCGGATACACACCACCGCACCCAAGACCCACAATTTTTCTAAAACAAAGTGAGTACCCTAAGGAGTCCACCAAAGGGTTGGCTAGTACTTAAGCTGACCACTTACTCTCAAAATAAGTAACGAGGTCATGCCCCAACTTGGATATAAACCCACCAAGTCACGAACACAGAGGCTATTAAGCAGTGAACATACACTCGCCAAAGACTATAATGACCTATCTATGATGAAGGCCGAAATACTCACCTAGGACCTAGTCCCAGCTAGTCCCAGCTTGAATACTTTAGCCCACACCACACAAGACAAGTAGGATACCCAATTAACCATAAGAGGGGCAAAGAGTCCAACTTACCAACATAAATGCTAACATTCTATCATGTAAAAGGCTATATAAATGTCTATTCAACAGATAATCCAACAATATCCTCAATATCAATAATAATCCAAACTACAGCTAACCGTTAATCTCATAATTCATGAGAACAAGCTAAAATGGCAACAAGAAAAGAAGACTCAAGTATAAGGCAACCAATTCATCCAACAACCAACATGTGAAATGATAATTACAAATATCAAGGCATAACATAAAACATCCAATCTCACCTCAAAGACAAACCCTCGACCCGAGTCCCGCGACGGGTCATCGGTCAAATCGAAGCTGACCGGTTTAAACCTAGCTTGACCAAACTCATTCAGTCAATCAGGCCCAGCTTAGAGTCTTGGCCTACTTTGGCCCAAATCACAAAATTTATCGCAATATTATTCTCATGCTATTTCCAATTTCTATCATGTGAAAAACGAAAGTAAAACATTATCAATCACCTAAACACTTAACAAACAACAAACACCACATCAACTACTAATGTGACATTAATTCGTCGAGTAACTCGGAATAGTTACCTTAAGCTAGAAAAAGGCAAGCAATAAACTTGAGAAAGCTTCTAAAACCCAAAATTACTCTTCATCTTCAACCACATATGAGTCACCTAAAATAATTATGTGAAGGGACGATATTAACGAATTATCGTTATATAAAATATGAGACGGAAATTAATTTAAATCAAAACATGTAAACATATTCATTAGCTACTGTCTTATGTTCATAAACCATTATGACCCTCCCTTTTGACAGGCATACCAAGAAAATTGTCACAACTTTTACGCCCTAGAAACAGTCCCATAAACCACCATTTTATCCGTCCCAAAATCGAGCCCAAACCACTGTCACGGCTCCCAAAACCGAGGCCAAAACAGCCCACACGACCTCCGTTTGATTGTCCAAAAAAACAACAAGGTCGCACAAAAATGATACCAAAACAGAGTTCAATCAATCCTAAACCAGTCCTAAACCGAGTCAAAACAGTCCCAAAAATGTCCCAAAGTACCTGCAAAGCGGACTCAAAAACAGTCCTAATTTACTGCACAATACAACAACTAAACAAGATCCCAAATAGCATCCCAAAACGATCCCTACATGTCAGTATACACCGTCTTAAATATACCACTTACTAGCTAGCATTCCAAATGATCCCTAGAGGTCAGTATACACCGTCTCAATCATCTCCACATATCAGTATACACCGTCTCAACTACACAACTGACTAATTAACATCCATAAGGATCCCTATATATAATTATACACCGTCTCAACTATACAACTGACTAATTAACATCCATAAGGATCCCTATATATAATTATACACCGTCTCAACTATAAAACAGACTAACAAATCTTCTACCGGCATCGCCTATTTTAGTACATACAACCGTCTTATAATAAATAAAGCTGAAAATATAAATGGGTTTGTAAAAATACATGACGAAAATGAATTTTACTTACAACGGATTGACAGAACGATGAAAGCAAAGACTATGGAACGAAAATCATTGATAACGGATGACAAACGGAGTGGCGGAATCAATTTAAAATTAAAAAAATTGAAACAGAACGAAAAAGAAGAAAAAGGAAGGGAGAAGAAGAAATGTTGCGTGAGAAATGAGGGAGCAAATTTGCACGCTTGCTATTTATTATACGTACGTTTCTTCATCGTTAAGTAATTTCACTCGTTTTAAAACCGTCTCGAGTTAAATTAAACCGGTTTTGATTCGTTTTGACGGAAAGTCAAATTATTCGTCAAACCCGATTTTCGAAAACGCTAAAGTTTTTAAACACGAGTTTACTAGAAAATTAAGTACCCATATGCCCTATATCCTAACTCATTTACCCAACGATCGTAAGAAATAGAAAATCCCATGTTTACGACTTTTCATCGAAATAACTTTTTATTAAAGAAAAGGTTCAAATATAGTTTAAATTACTTTTAAACATTTCCAAACTATCAAAAATAATTATATTACTTCAAAATAAAATAAAATTATATTTTATCGAATTATTATTATTTCAAATAAATTAATATTAAATTAAAGTTGATTTAAAATATTACTTTTAAAATATAATAACGGTCCAAATTTACGGGGTGTTACAATCACCCCATCTTTTAAAAAGTTTCGTCCTCGAAACTTGAAAGTATAAATAAAAGGTTATAAAAATAAAACTGAAATTGGAATCGGTAACCAAAACATTTAAAAGGTCACTTATCGTAAGAATCAAAATTCTTTCAAAAGTTTCAAATAAAATTTTCTGACAGAACCAGATTCTCATCAGAGGAACGGAAGTGTTCTCATTGCGCATTAAAGAACATCACATTCCAAATCCAAGATAAGGTCAAAGGCAAATCATTTGTATAAATCAAAAATCAAAATACTTTCAAAAACATTAATGAAGAGTTTTCAAAAGTATAAGTCTCATTCATGGAACGGAAATTGCCCTTGTCGTGCACACAAGAACGCTAACTTTCCAAGTCAGAGACAAATTTAAAACAAAAACTATTCGCCGACAAGCGTAGAACAAGTTATCAAACGTTTCCAATAACTAGTTCTATCATCCGATCAACGTCAAAATCAAAGAAAAAGGTAATCCACTCAAATTTTCTTTTGCGAAAGACAAAATAGAAATGAAGGTTTAACCTTTAAACTAAAAGGGAGTTAAATTCTGAAATATAATATTAAACTTTGACAAAGGCATCATGATTAGATCAAAGTGAATAGAAATTGGATAAAATTTACAAAAATCTCATGTTTAGCAACTCAAAACCATGATAAAGAAGTCTATACTCAAAGAACAATTAGAGAATTAAATCGAATTTTCATTTTTCCAAATCTTTACAAGTAGGGAAAATTTTGTAATAATAACATAAATTTTTAACAACGAACAAAAAATGGTAGCTTGAAATATTTAGAAATTGTGCGAAAAGAAAAGTAAGTTAGACATCATAGATACAAGTATGCTAAGAGAGTTCAAGCTTAACCAACAAAAGAGGTATGATGAACTTCCTAGGGATAAGAATTGAAGTCAAATTTACAAGGATGTCAAAGATAGAGTTTCACAAGATACGAGTGTCAAACTTAAAGGAGGAGCAAGATGAAGCGAGGAAATGAGGTATGAACAGTAACGCTTATGGTCAAGGATAAAAGGGAGATTAGACAACAAGGAAACGCCAGACACTCTTATCTCAAACAACAACATCACTCAAAACGGTTCCGAAAACTTCCTAACAACAAAACTCATAACCACATCACTCCCAAGGGTTTCCTCAATCTCTTATGTTACCTCAATCCTAATCTATTCCCTGAAACAAGGTACTCCACTATAAATGTGATCTCATCGCTCCAAAAACTCAAACATCCAGAAACAACTTTCACAAGCCTAAGGTCAAGGCTTCCAACAAAGCTATATTCGTATCCAACCAGAGACAACTATGGGTTCCTTAAAAAAAATAAACCTTCAATCAAGAATCCCAATACCAAGCTCTAAACTCCAAGAGAAGGTTCCTCAAATATTCCACAAGGTTCTCATTTCAAAACAAGGTAGTAACATACCAACCCCAAAATCTGAAAAATCAATAGGATCTCAAGTTTCTCTATCCTTTTACTTATCAAGGATTCCCAAAAGCGGAACTACACTCAGCTACACTCAGCTACGACATCATCCCATCATCTCAAGTACTCAATGCGACCTCAAGGTCTATACAACTATAGGGTTAACAAATTCTTCTCAATACTAAGTCTCTCTCAACTCAAGAACTCTCAATAGCCACCTAATACCAAATCACATCACCAATCCATTATGGTCATCAACATCCCAAGGAGTATTCTTTCAAATTTGACATCCTAAAACTTACTTACCATCAAATTCCCAAGAAACAAGGTCTTAATTGTAACAACACTTTATCATCTCAAAGTTCATAAAACCATAAATTGAAACTATGTTCTTTAACCTAACAATTGGTGTCAACCATACCCCTTTCTAGTTATTAAAACAAGTGCTAAAACTTCCAAATAATGTAGCTTACTCTCACTCTCATACCATACCTCAAGTAGTAATCAATATCACTTACTAAAACCAACTAATAATCCCACCATTAGCTTTTCTCATATGGTCATACACATTATCAAACTCTCATGTCCAAAGTGATTATGAAAGCCAATCACAACTCGACTTACTTAGTCAATCCCATATCCTCAAACCCACCATTTAGTTTCATCCCTTTTAAGTCAAGTACTAAGCACTAGTATCCCAAACATAAACAACAATGCCATGTTCCATAACCTTAGTAACGAATGCAACTCACACTTGACACACAAAATCCACCAATCCAACGTACTCACTTTATCAAGGATCTAGGTATAAGAATCACTAAGTATGTCTCATCAACTTACCTAAGTCTTTCTAACATCACGACTTCTCAAAGCCAGGGTTAAGGGTCAACATTCCTCACAAGAAAGAGTACTATCAAATGGCGTTAAGGGAGGATAAACAAGGAACAAAGAACAAGTTAGGAGTACAAGAGTAGCTTTTAAAGTAAAACAGAAGGGAGTTTAGAAGGAGGATAAGCACCAAGAGATTAAGAATAAGGCGAGATACAAAAAGAACGAGAAACATCTTCAAGGAAGTAGAAGCATTCTTCAAAGGTTGAACAATCTTCAATCCTCAGCAATAGGCACTAAATCTTGATCTTCTTAAAATATAAGTGTCCTTTCAATGGAACGGAGATACTCTTGGCGATCACTTAAGAACATCAATATTCCAATTCAAAGACATAAATATACATTTTTACACCAACAAATGATAAAACTAATTATCATACGTCTCCAATAACAAGCTTTAACACTAATTGACGTTAAAACCAGTGAAAAACATTAAAATATTTTCAAAACCTTTAGTTCAAAATTTTTTTTTATAATAAGGGTAATAACTCCATTAGCTATAGATAAGCTCACGGTCATTGATCCAAGAACACAACAATTATTAAATGACAATCAACAAACAGGTTAGTACCTAACAAAGAGCAAACACAAAGAGACTACAACATAAGGTCCTAAGTCTACCCATCTTACCCATCTCTCAAGTTTATTTTTCCGCAATAAATGAGGGTTTCACAGTTGGTATCAGAGCATATTTGGCTTTCGTATTTGTATAAAATGCGAATGACAGGTAGGTGATGCATATATGGGGTACATGGACGAGCTAGCGAGCAAAGTAACCTTGGGACCTAGATTGGCTTATTTTATTGTGACCCTTAAACACTTTTTATGTCACATACATTTTAGGGACATATGTCTCCCTCTGTACATTTGGTTGTATAATTTGCTATTCGCGACTTTAGCGATGGTTATGTTGTGAAACTTCTAGTTAGACCTTGTATGTTTGACACCTTCCAATTTGGATATCTTTATAATAGGTTCAGTTTTAAAAATTACAGGTTTTTACCCAAATGAACCTATTACAAACATATCCATGCAGTTTTATTCTAGAATTAAATGTTTATTTTTCCGCAATAAATGAGGGTTTCACAGTTGGTATCAGAGATTAATATGAATAAAACATAAGAATATGAATACGAATCACACAATGCCTTAGCATATAGATTCTAGACAATCGTGCTTATCATGTGAACAACAATATAACCACACATAGTCCTAGCATGTGAATACTAGACCGACTCATACTACACTATCATGTGAATCACATAACATCCAGGAATTCAAACTCTATCAACCATAGCCGGCTTGCATCTCACCTTCTATGATTCATAGAATCATCAAACAAGAAAGGGCAATATATCAAAGACAGGCATAAGTTCTTAGTCCCGTCAATAGTCACTCTGTAACTCGAGTCTATACCACGAGGTAGGGAAGGTAATCGAACCGGTATCTTGGCTCAGAGGTTCTATCAAAACATGGCCAAGACACAACACAACCCTAGCCTAAAATCTGCGCAGACCTAGACATGCGGATACATACCACCGCACCCAAGACCCACAATTTTTCTAAAACAAAGTGAGTACCCTAAGGAGTCCACCAAAGGGTTGGCTAGTACTTAAGCTGACCACTTACTCTGAAAATAAGTAACGAGGTCATGCCCCAACTTGGATATAAACCCACCAAGTCAGGAACACAGAGGCTATTAAGCAGTGAACATACACTCGTCAAAGACTATAATGACCTATCTATGATGAAGGCCGAAATACTCACCTAGGACCTAGTCCCAGCTAGTCCCAGCTTGAATACTTTAGCCCACACCACACAAGACAAGTAGGATACCCAATTAACCATAAGAGGGGCAAAGAGTCCAACTTACCAACATAAATGCTAATATTCTATCATGTGAAAGGCTATATAAATGTCTATTCAGCAGACAATCCAACAATATCCTCAATATCAATAATAATCCAAACTCCAGCTAACCATTAATCTCATAATTCATGAGAACAAGCTAAAATGGCAACAAGACAAGAAGACTCAAGTATAAGGCAACCAATTCATCCAACAACCAACATGTGAATTGATAATTACAAATATCAAGGCATAACATAAAACATCCAATCTCACCTCAAAGACAAACCCTCGACCCGAGTCCCGCGACAAATCGAGGCTGACCGGTTTAAACCTAGCTTGACCAAACTCGTTCGGTCAATCAGGCCCAGCTCAGAGTCTTGGCCTACTTTGGCCCAAATCACAAAATTTATCACAATATTATTCTCGTGCTATTTCCAATTTCTATCATGTGAAAAACGAAAGTAAAACATTATCAATCACCTAAACACTTAACAAACAACAAACACCACATCAACTACTAATGTGACATTAATTCGTCGAGTAACTCGGAATAGTTACCTTAAGCTAGAAAAAGGCAAGAAATAAACTTGAGAAAGCTTCTAAAACCCAAAATTACTCTTCATCATCAACCACATATGAGTCACCTAAAATAATTATGTGAAGGGACGATATTAACGAATTATCGTTATATAAAATATGAGACGGAAATTAATTTAAATCAAAACATGTAAACATATTCATTAGCTACTGTCTTATGTTCATAAACCATTATGACCCTCCCTTTTGACAAGCATACCAAGAAAATTGTCACAACTTTTACGCCATAGAAACAGTCCCATAAAGCACCATTTTATCCGTCCTAAAACTGAGCCCAAACCAGCCTGTCACGGCTCCCAAAACCGAGGCCAAAACAGCCCACACGGCCTCCGTTTCGACTGTCCCAAAACAGTCTGAAGGCTGCACAAAAATGATACCAAAACAGAGTTAATCAATCCTAAACCAGTCCTAAACCGAGTCAAAACAGTCCCAAAAATGTCACAAAGTACCTGCAAAGCGGACTCAAAAACAGTCCTAATTTACTGCACAATACCACAACTAAACAAGATCCCAAATAGCATCCCAAAACGATCCCTACATGTCAGTATACACCGTCTTAAATATACCACTTACTAGCTAGCATTCCAAATGATCCGTAGAGGTCAGTATACACCGTCTCAATCATCTCCACATATCAGTATACACCGTCTCAACTATACAACTGACTAATTAACATCCATAAGGATCCCTATATATAATTATACACCGTCTCAACTATACAACTGACTAATTAACATCCATAAGGATCCCTATATATAATTATACACCGTCTCAACTATAAAACAGACTAACAAATCTTCTACCAGACCGCCTATTTTAGTACATACAACCGTCTTATAATAAATAAAGCTGAAAATATAAATGGGTTTGTAAAAATACATGACGAAAATGAATTTTACTTACAACGGATTGACAGGAACGATGAAAGCAGACTATGGAACGAAAATCATTGATAACGGATGACAAACGGAGTGGCAGAATCAATTTAAAATTAAAAAAAAATGAAAAGAACGAAAAAGAAGAAAAAGGAAAGGAGAAGAAGAAATGTTGCGTGAGAAATGAGGGAGCAGCCTGCCTGCCTGCTATTTATTATACGTACGTTTCTTCATCGTTAAGTAATTTCACTCTTTTTTAAAACCGTCTCGAGTTAAATTAAACCGGTTTTGATTCGTTTTGACGGAAAGTCAAATTATTCGTCAAACCCGATTTTCGAAAACGCTAAAGTTTTTAAACACGAGTTTACTAGAAAATTAAGTACCCATATGCCCTATATCCTAACTCATTTACCCAACGATCGTAAGAAATAGAAAATCCCATGTTTACGACTTTTCATCGAAATAACCTTTTATTAAAGAAAAGGTTCAAATATAGTTTAAATTACTTTTAAACATTTCCAAACTATCAAAAATAATTATATTACTTCAAAATAAAATAAAATTATATTTTATCGAATTATTATTATTTCAAATAAATTAATATTAAATTAAAGTTGATTTAAAATATTACTTTTAAAATATAATAACGGTCTAAATTTACGGGGTGTTACAATATCGTTTAAAGATGAAAATGGAGAAGTGGTTCAGGTGGAAATCGAGTATGAATGGAAACCTGTAACATGTAAGAAATGCCAAGGAATGGGTCATGAAGTGGAGAACTGTAGGAAGGGGGAACCTAAGAAGCCAAGCCAACAACCTATTAAGAAGGTATGGAGACCAGTACAGAAGGTGACTACCCCTGCTAAGGCTCCTGTACCAGCTGTCCAGGAAACTACTCCTGTGGATGGGAGAGCTGTGGTGGGTTTCCATACTCCTATAAAGAGGCTGGTTAAGATGCATAACAATGAGAGGCCAAAGGAGTGATATAGCAATGAGACTTTTGGAGCTTACTCCTATAACGAGGTTGCTGCCTCTCCTCCTAAAAGGATCAGTGCTGAAATGGGTAATGCTTCAAACACTATTTTATCTAATGGATAGGATAGGTTTTTGGAACATTAGAGGGATGAATAGAGTAGGAAAACAAAGAGAAATTAATACTTTTTTGCAAGCTAATAATATAGGTTTATTTGGTTTACTTGAAACTAAAATAAAGAATAAGGCCTTTCACAAGGCTTCTAGTAGTTTTTCTAATTGGTGCATCACTACTAATTCTGGATATCATTCTGGAGGACGCATTTGGATAATTTGGAAGCCAAGTTGTTTTAGGGTAAATGTGCTGGAATATAATGCTCAATATGTACACATGAAAGTTGATTCTTTTGTAGATAGGAGGAGTTTCTGGTTAACCATGGTGTATGCCTTCAATGGACAACATGAGAGAGAGCCTCTGTGGGATAACTTGAGGAAGAATGCAAATTTGGTAACTGGGCCATGGGCAATTGCAGGAGATTTCAACTGTGTGCTGAATGTTTCAGAGAGAGTGGGGGGTAATACTCCAGCTGGTGAAATGGAACCTTTTAGAAGATGTGTTGCTGATTGTGGGGTAGTGGATGTTGCTGCAGTAGGGGCCTTGTATACCTGGAACAATAAGCAGAAACCTGAGGAACGAATATATAGTAGAATTGATAGATTCTTGGTCAATCAAGATTGGTGTGACTCTTTTACTGATATATATGCATACTTCATGCCTGAGGGTTTGATGGATCATACACCATGCCTGTTAAAGAGGACCAATCAAAGTCAGGGTAAAAGAAGTTTCAAATATTATAACATGTGGGGTGGTTCAGCGAAGTTTATTCCTTTGGTGAGGGAGAATTGGGATGCTGGCTTCACTGGTACACCTATGTTCAGATTGGCAAAAAATCTGAAGAGTATGAAAGCTGTTCTTAAGGAGTTGAATAAGGAGTGTTTCGGTGATATTGAAAATGCAGCTGCTATTCTCCAGAAACAGGTGGAGGGGTTGCAGGAAGGGATTAACAGGGATCCTACTAATGTGCAAAAAATCACTGAGGAATATGAAGCCTCTCTTAAATTGCAGGAGTTAGCTAAGGCCAGGGAAAGTTTTCTTTCTCAAAAGTCTAAGCAACAATGGATTAAGGATGGGGATGCTAACAGTTCATATTTTCATGGTATGCTGAAAAAGAGGAGGAATATGAATAAGGTTGCAATGGTTGAGGACATGAATGGCAAGGTGTGTGATACTCAGGAGCAAATTCAGAAGGCTTTTATTGACTACTATCAACTTCTGCTAGGATCAAGTAAAGAAACTAAGAAGATCCATAGGAGAATCATTGCTCAAGGACCTGTATGTAATGCTGATCACTGGCATAGCCTAAGGAAGCCTGTAACTGGGGAGGAGATTAAGGAGGCTCTATTTAGTATTCCTGACATTAAGTCACCAGGGCCAGATGGATACACAAGCAAGTTTTTTAAAGACGCTTGGGGGGAGATAAGAGGGGATGTTATAAGAGCAGTTAAAGATTTTTTCCAAAGTAGGCAACTCCTCAAATAGTTTAACTCCACGAATGTTACACTTATTCCCAAGTGTGATAGGCCAAAGAGTGTGCTCCAATTTCGGCCAATTGCTTGTTGTAATGTTGTGTACAAGGTCATATCAAAATTGCTATGTTCCAGGTTAGCTGAAGTGTTACCACATATTGTTGGACAGAACCAGGGAGCGTTTATACAGCAGAGAAGCATCCAGGAGAACATACTAATCTGCCAAGATCTGATCAGGTTATATGAAAGGCCTCATGCTTCTGCAAGGTGTATGTTCAAAATAGACCTGCAGAAGGCATATGATACAGTAGAGTGGCGTTTTGTTGAGAATCTTTTGGAAGAGCTACATTTCCCTCCTGAATTCAAAGCTATGATACTACAATACATAACTACAACTACCTTCTCACTCTCTATAAATGGTGAAATGTTTGGTTACTTCCAGGGGAAGAGGGGCTTAAGACAGGGGGATCCTCTCCCCCCCTTGATATTCACTTTGTGTATGGAGTATCTGACTCGTACCTTGCAATATGCCTCATCAAAGTATGAATTTAAATTCCATCCTATGTGCAAGAAACAAAGGCTTACTAGTCTTATGTTTGCTGATGATGTCATGCTCTTCAGTAAAGGGGATGCCAATTCTATGATGCTGTTGTTACAGTCATTTGCTACTTTTTCTAATGCTTCTGGACTGCAAGTTAGTGCCTCAAAATCTAGTGCCTATTTCATAAATATACCAGAGCAATTAAAGTCTGAGATACTGCAGATATCTGGATTCAGTGAAGGGAGCATCCCATTCAAATACCTTCGTATGCCAATCCAGACTACAAGACTCAAAAAGCAAGATTGTGAGTGTCTTGTGGATAAAATATGTGCTTGGATACATGGGTATGGGGCAAGAAAATTCTCCTATGCATGAAGGTTAGTAATAGCCAAGAGTGTGCTTAATTCCCTACATTCCTACTGGGCATCTATGTTTGTCATCCCCAAAGGAATCATCAAAAACATTGAAGCAGTTTGTAGAAACTTCCTCTGGGATAACTCAACAGATTATAGGAGGATTCCTCTTGTGGGATGGGACACTATTTGTAGACCTAAAGATGAAGGTGGTTTGGGGCTCAAGGATCAGGAATCTTGGAATAAGGCAATGGTAGGAAGACTGGTGGACTGGGTAGCTACGCAAAGAGACTCAATTTGGGTTCACTGGGTGCAAAGTAATTATCTTAAGGGTCAGGAGTGGATGGAATACAAGCCTAGTTCGAGCTTAAGTTGGGTATGGAGGAGAATCTGTAAGGTTAAGGACGATATGAGGACTGGTTATGTTAATGGGCAGTGGAATGTTCAACCAGGAGGCTTTACTCCAGCTGGTTGTTATGCCTGGTTCAGAGGAACAAGGCCAAGAGTTCAATGGGATAAGGAAGTATGGAATGGGTGGGCAGTTCCCAAGCATCAATTCTTGGGTTGGCTGGTTGCTCACGAGGCCTTGAATACAGCTGCTAGATTAGTCAGTTTTGGGGTGGATATTGAGGACAAATGTTATCTGTGTAGTCTAGCTTCTGAAAATATTGAGCACTTGTTTTGTGATTGCCTTTACAATAGAAGAATTGTACGGGAGCTGAACAGGAAAACTACTTGGGTGTTTCCTGTCAGGGATATGATGGACTGGTGCAGGTGTAGAACAGGTACGTTACTTCAGAGAGGAATACAAAATGCTATGGTGATGAGCCTCTTGTACCAGATATGGCAACAGAGAAATGGAAGCAGGAATGGGATGGTTCTGATTAGACCAGAAATTGTGGCAGGTACAATATTGGAGGATATGAGGTCAAGAGTTCGAACCCGAGGAAAAACAATGATGACTCTTGCAGAACGAGATTGGCTTGTTAGAATGCGTCTTATAGAATGATATCTTGTGTATGATCACCATAATGTAATTATCTTTTTCATATTTATATAATTCTCACATTTCACCAAAAAAAAAATATCGATCTTTTTCTTTATAAATTTTATCCGGAATTTTTGGGCAATTTTTCTGACATTTTGGTTTTCATGGGAGTGTTCCAGAATACTAAAAATTTTTGTTTCAATTTTTTGGGTAATTTTTCAATTATTTTGAATTTTTACTTAAATATTATGATTTTACCGATTAAATTAGCAAAATATCACCAAATCAATATAATTATTTATCATAAAATTAGTGAGGACTAATTTTGAGGTTCAAAACAGTTTGGACAATTAGTTTGGACTTAAATGAGATTTAAGAGTTGACTATTGATTTTTACATGTTAAAAATCGATTAAATCCACAAAAACCGAGATGGATACCAATGATTGATAGATAGGACGATTTTGGCATCATATTACAGCATTTTAAGCATATTTATTTAAGTTGAATGAATGATTGTCATTTATTTAAAGTATTTATCTTGTTGTACCTAGTATGGCCTAGTTAATTTTAATTGTTATTACCCGAAATAAATGGGAATATCGATTTGTTTGTAATTAAATACGATCTCGTATCGTCGGTTTGTAATTAATTAATAGTTTTATTTATTTTGTTAATTAATGTATAATAGGAATAGCTATGTAATTTAATTGTAATAGTTATTTTACCGGTGTTTCCAAAAGACGGATTACATCAAGACGGAGTCTATTTTTGGATGGTGTTCCAAATCCCACAAGGGAGAGCCACTTTTAGAATGAAGAGACAAGGGACCAAGGAGTTGGTTTCCGAAATGTAATAGACTAGTTTTTATTAACTAGATGGCCATACTAGGATTTATTCATATGCTTACATGTTTGCTTGTTTTATTTTCGCACATGCCAAAATAGCCATTCACATGCATTTTATTTTCACGGTTGTCAATTCAAGTCATTTACATTCACCGAATTAATTCACTTATAAGGAATTTATGACTAAATTGACAAGATCTCTCACATGATTAAAATTGAGATTAGCCTTACCAATTAGTAACACCTATGAATCTCTTGTTCATTAGAGCCACGCTCGCCCAAGCGGGGTGTTCCCTTTTTACCTTGGGTAAGTAGGGTGGTAAACGGTTATCACACGCTAAAATTGGTTGGACTCAACGGGATATAAGACGGTCTTGTGTTCCGGGGCTAGTAGATGAATTTGAGGAAATTCGTCGACCAAGAGTTCTAGAGGTAGAATTAGTCAACGTGACTTACCGAATTTACGCAATTATGGGATGTTTCGCCCAAGCGATGCTCATTTTTGTTTAATATTTGGGTCTTGGAATCATTATAATAATTTAGTGGGAGGTCATTATATAATTGCTAAAACTTGTTGAACATGTTTTTCACAAGTATTTTTAAAACATTGAATGTTAATTTTTCCTATTTTTCGTTCATTCTCATAAATGTGTGACATCGCGCACTTCATCATCCTTTCTCTATTTATTGTTATACTAATTTCTTTCTTTCATAGGAAGCAGTTTCTTTGAAGGAATTCGGTAGCAATGATTCGTAACATGATTTACTAATTCACCTATATAAACTTACAACAATTATTGCGATTGTTATACAACTTAACATCCATACATATTTAAAAGGGGTTTTCATCTTGAAAACTCTTATTACGAGTTTAAAAGGGAGTCACATTTTATCAAGAGAGTCTTGATTTCGGAAGTGACACCTCCGTCATGAAGATGACATATTAGTTTTTAATTATTCAATAGTAATTCAAAAGTTTGCGAAAAGAGTTTTCAAAAACACAAATAATACTCCAATATAATACCGTCAAATGGCTCAATTCGAGAAAAGCCAAATCGATTGTTTATGCGCTAATGAGTTTAGGCATGTGATAACAATTGAACGGTTAGGAAGTCCAATTTTGCAAGAAGTTGAGATTTTGCCACATGTTTTCACTCACTTTATAGTAATTCACTCTTACTAAGTGTATAAAATATCACAAATGACATGAAGAAAGGTCTTCATGAGATTCATTTTTGCTTGATTGAAGCAAAGAGGAATGTGAAAGTGAGTGGGAGTTAAGAAGAATCAACCCTAGATGTATGCGATAGAGCAAAAGTTGAAAGAGACATCTACCAAATGGATAGGCTAGTTCCACTATCTTGGTATGAGATATCAAGTATGTGTCATTTCTTTGTAAAGAAGTTTACATGAATTGATAAAACGTAAGACGTCTAGCATAGGACATTTTTGTGTCGAAATGGTGCTAGAGTAGCAATGATTTCGATAGGGACAAATGTACCTAAATTTGGTTTTAAAAGAATGTAATCATCTATGTTTATACATAGAAGGCATCACATGTGATTTAAAACAAAATGTTGTACCTACTCCTATGATGACTTGGTGGTTGGTTTATACCACTCAAGTTAGAGGAATTTTACACTCTTCACGAAAACTAAATATTATACTATCTTGTAGATTTTAATGTCTGTAATTCGGTGAACCCAAATTGATCAAACCTCAAGTAAATTCGTTTACACGAATAAACGATAAGCACATCGAACAACCATTTGATTGTGAGTCTTATGGTATGTGCGCATGTATTATGTTTTCTTTTGTAGAAAAGAAACACAAATAGTGAGGTGATTGACCATATACATACGGATGTGTAAGACCGGTAGTTGGTAATATACATACTTGGTTACTTTTACCGTAATGTTAAGTAGATATGAAAACCTCATATCTATTTAATAAGACATAAAAGTAATTTTTGAAACATGGAATATTTTCAAAATGAAGTAGTAAACAAAAAGCACTTCAAGATCAAGATGTTGATCGGAAGTTTCAAAGTAATGACTTTGAAGATCAAATGGGTAATATCAAGTAATGATCCTGATAATCACTAAGAAGATTGTGAACCAGTTCACATAATACCTTCTCCTTGGGACACCATAGAGTATGGTGTAGTCAAGTATATAAACTAAACTTTATGTGATATAGTTTGAGGTTTTTTCGCAATTTTTGTAAGCTATTATTCTCACTAAAAGTTTAAAACCCAACTATAATAACCTAAATGACTCCATACGAGATATGGATAGGGAGAGTCCTTAACTTGTCTTTTAAACATTTGGGATCATAAATGTTTATGTTCAGAACCAATTTGTGTATTTTTTAGGGTTATCCAAAATTGAACCACTTGGTTTTTACTCCTCCAAAACGAGAATAAAGAGTTTGTGGCTCATAATGTTGTCTTTCCAGAAAGATTTTCATTTTCTGGAAGACAGAGTGGGAGAAATTTTGAACTTGCGGAAGTCCAAGACCCACAAACTGAGTACAATGCAAGAAGACGTTATTTATTGAGGCTCAGTGGTGAGTACAATGCAAGAAGACGTTCTTTATTGTGGCTCAGTTGTTAAAAGGAGAAAAGTAACGAATCTTAAACCCTCATCAAAGGCTTTTCTATAGTATGAACTCTATGTGATGGCGTGTCACCATGCAATTCGAATTGATCTCCTTGCACATGATGCTATAAGGAAGGAAACACGAGATGTTTTCAAGACTTTATTTAAGGTGAATACTTTGGTTGGTTACCTTGATCTTGTCGTAAAGGTTACATAAGATGTTTAAAATGTGCGCTTGTTATAGAGAGTTTATGACAACCCAAATGCCTTTATCAATTCGTATGTTCTTAGCAATATAGGTTCTCATGAGGATGAGATTCGGCAAATAAATAATGAAACTTTCTTCTTGGGAGAAGTTTGTTGATGTTGTCAATGCTAAGTGATCTATATACGTCAAAGAGTTGGAACTTTGGGTTCAATCATATAGTCTATTAAAATGGTATTATTCTAGTGTTGAGGTACCATTATGATACATGGATTTTGGTGGGAGCTAAAGTTAGTTTCTTAGTCTAAATATGTGTTTGACATATTAATGACTAGAAATATTCTCGGGTGAATAATTGACAGTATCATGGGGCATCTTAAATATCCATATCTAATGAGATAGATCTCCATGGAGATTAGCATTATAGTCAAGAGACTTATGTGATAAGATTCTTGACTCGTTCAAGTTGTTGAACAATTAATATGATCTCTTGTGCTTCCGCTGCAAGATCTATTAAATATGCTAAAAGATTCTCTCGTCGGGACTTATCATGTTGAGAATATGAGAAGTCATTACCAATCATTTTCTAGTGAGTGTCACTAGATGATTATCAAGAGCATTCTTGAGTAATTGAGAAGCACTGAGGATTTACTCTTATAGTTTGGAGGAATTTATGAATTTTGTGTAAAAGGATTACACGGAAACATTCCTATGCTTATAAGATGTTATGGGCCTCGTTAAGGAATGGTTAGCATGTAAGAGTGTTATGTGCATAAATAATAATATGTATAAGAAGTTATACATATATGTATAAGAAGTTATACATGTATAAAGAAGATATGTATGAGGAGTCATACATAAAAGATGTCATATGAAGAATGTGTATGTATAAGTGTTATGCGTTCAAATCATGAACGAAAAGCTAAGTACATTACAGCATCCGATGTTGTAAAAGAGATAGTTGATAACCAGAATTTAATGGAACTAGAGTAGTTCCGTTAGCCGAATATTGTCTTCCGAGAGACTGTGAAAACAGTGGGAGTGTTTGACTGGCTTTAGAACCAGAGTCTAAAACCTTGTTTAGACATGTACTTAGAAAGGCTCTATGTGATGAAAAGATTGCATAGAACAAAGGAAAATTGCAATGGAAATTAGAGTGATACAACTGTTGCTAATCCTCTGACCAAAGCCGTTGGCATAAGGTAGACATGATGGTTATGTCATCTCAATGTGATTGAGCAGTATAGCTTAATTGCTGAATATTGTCATGTAAATATTGGATAGAGTATTGATATTTTCATAAGTGATGATCGCATTCATTGTTAGAGTTTCTTTAAGAACTCAATTATTCAGTTTGACTGAAAACATTGAATACCTTGTTTATCTGAATAAGTTGTGGAGACAATGTTGAACAATATTCAAGTGAATAAGATGAACATTGTATTTTGTCCCTAGTCACTTAATGAGGTGACGTCTCGGAGTGACTAGATTGTAAGTCGATTGATGGTTGTTCAACACCATAAGGTCATATGTGCTGACTGGTCGATTACATAGGCAGAGTGTGTGACATTTTGCCGGACAATGACCATTTAGAGAGTCCCTAAGTTCTATTATAGACGCCTGGTCGTGGCGGGGATCTCTAAGATGTTCTAATGAGTCGATTCTTTTGACTGGAGACTATTATCTGAGCAGGTGCAGTTTCCGAGTGACTTTGGTTTTTGTCCTAGGTCGTCCCGTGAAAGGAGGCCAAAAGGGCATTTACTAAGTCATGGTGAGCTGTATTGTGCAATAGGATAGATAGGGCATATAGGAATTGTCCACCCACGTTGGGTAACTATATCTCAAGGCCACTCGAGGAGTTAATGACTACAAATGCGTGGCCACGCTCGGAAGTAATCAGTGATAGATTTTTCTGGTTAGGTAGTCCCACTCCCGAACCACTCGCGATATGTTCGTGTGCAAGTGCGACCTGAAAGACACCTTGCATTGAGTGGGAGATTAAAACAGACAAGAGAATTGGTAGCGCACACCTTCTGTCCGACAAGTGGGAGATTGTTGGAGTTAGTGTCCTCCACAATAGTGCGTTAACATAATAAATCTCATTAATGGAATATCATCAGATATTTAATTATTTGATCCTCGTCAGTTGATTAACGTAAATCGATAACGATTGGCTGACTAGAGTTTGATGTTATTGTCGTGAGACGGCGGTGATCAACTGACCTCTTTCGGCAAACCTAAAGGAACGAACCCCAATAGACAACTAATTAATTGTATGAGATACAATTTATTTAGTTCCTTGATTTGTAGACTAAAAAGTTAGTCGATTATTTTTAGAGAGATTTCGAGTTGCGAACTCGAGGAGCGACAATTAATATTTAATTATCCGATAATTGAATAATAAGTTTTGGGAGACGGGTTTTAGTTAATTAACTGTTAATTTACTAAAATTGTACTAATTGATTAATGTGATTAATATTAGTACGTAAATAATATGTGTAGTGGTACACGTATATTTACGGAGTGAATTGGACGAATTAATTATGGAAGTATTTAAACATGATACGATGTTTAAAATAAAAATTACACGGATTTGTGCGACAAATATAAGAACCAACATGGACCCGTAAATGGTCAAGTGGACCGTGTAAAATAAGAGTAGTGGATGATTACTCACATAATCATTTCACCTTACTTTATATTCTTCCATAAGTTATCTTATAATAATTTTGCATGTGATGTAAGATTGATAAAAAAATTAGAAATTCACTCCTACACTCCTCCTCACCAACCCGCCACTTTTCCTCCTCTTTATGTACCAACATTTGCTCATTTGTACACACTACCTCATTTTGTGCATTTGCATGTGAATGTTTTGTTGGTCTTTTCTCTCTAAAAAACCAATAAAATCATTTTACTAAGATATGTTAGTAAAATAAATAATTACTAAGATGTTAGTAATATCTACATATTATCAAGGCTAGTCTTACTTATATCTAGTTAATATTAGTAAGGTTGTCGGGTAAGTTCTTGGGTGCAACAAGAAGGAGATCTTCTTTTTGAAGATTTGGAAGGAGGATCTTCCATTTGGAATAAGCTCAAGAACAAGCTAGTAAGGTGAACTAGTTTGTGCCCTTTTTACCACAAATTCAATGTAAGGAAATTGTTTTTCCTTATACTTTCTTTTTATGCTTTCATATTAGCATGCATGTTACATAGATCACCTAAATGACAATTTATGAGATAAATTAATTTTATTAGAGAGTCTAATATGGATCTATGATCTTCCACGACCTGCAAGACACCTTGCATTGAGTGGGAGATAGTAATGGGACAAGAGAATTGGTGACGCACACTTGTCGCAGACAAATGGGAGATTGTTGGAGTATGTGTCCTCGACAATAATGCGATCACATGTTTAAATGTCATATTAAGAATGCTGAGGGAAAGTAATATTTTATTGTCAACTGATCCACATTTATCGGTAATGATTGTCTTACTAGAGTTTGACAATATTGTCATGTGACGGTGGAGATCAGTTGATCCCTTAAGGTCATACCTCTAGGGTAACTTAATTGATTAATTAATTAATTGTATAACGATACAAGTTAATTAATTCCTTAAATTTGAACGGATGATTTGTGAGTGAAAATACCTATCTTATTGTAATTCGATTAAATAAGATTCGTGCTAAGTAATTAAATTGTTTTATTACTTAGGTTTATTTATTGTTTATGAAACAATTATAATAAGAATGAATTTTTTTATTATAAATGCAAGTAGTTGTGATTTATAATTCTATGACCAATTTTAAGTAATTGTAATTTTGAGTTACTAAGTTAATTTTGTATTTCATTTATATAATGATTTTTAATAAGTTAAAAATGCATTATTTAAATTACATGTCTAGTAACATGACCAATATGTCACACTATACAAATTAACATTTGACAAACTTAAAATGGACACATTTTAAATGGTTGAGCCATGTAAGTGGGAGGATAAGAAGAAATTGTGCTTTGTTATTTTATTTAATTGGAAGGCATAATCATAACCTACTAATGATAGGTTTGCATGCCTAAAACCTTGAGAAGAGAAACTTGCAAAAGTATTGGGCATCCTATCCCATACCATTCGGCCACACCCATGCAAAAGAGGAGAAGTTTTTCTTTCATTAATTTATAATTCATTCTTATATAATTATATTGATAATTTTTCACCATCTCCTTAGTTTTTGTGGTGAACACACTAGAAAATCTCACATCATCTCTAATATTATTCTCTCATACTAGAAGTAGTATACTAATAATATTAGTAATAATTTAAGGTCACAAATACTAATTTCTAGTAACAAAATTAGTATTTGTATTACGAGTGTTTCCTTGGTACAAATCCTTAAGGAGTAGATCCCATTATTGGATCTAAGGTTTTTGGGGCATTTGGATTTTTCTTTAAGAAGATTAATTTGGTAAGAGACCAAATTAGTATAAACCACTCGGCCCTCATTGTAAGAATAATCGATTTTTTTTCTTACTTTGTATTTTTGTTATGCATGCATAAGTTCCTTTTAGTTTATGACTTAACTAAATAACACTTACTTATTAGAGGTGTCTAATAAGAGGTATATGATTCCAACAATTTGGCTATAACACGGGATTCAAATCCTTCTTCCCCAATTCATTTCTATCTTATACAAACACAAACACACACCCTTTCTCCCTCAAAACCCTCAATCCCCTCATCAACAAAACACAAATTCCTCAACCAAATTCACCCAAATCAAAACAAAACTTCCTTAAATCACAATTAAACTACTCCTTTATCAACAAAAGGCCATCCAAACATCAAAATCCTCACAAATTGAATAGATTTTCTAGGTTTTGAAGACAATTTCGAAAATCCTAAATCGATTGGGAATTGATTGAAGCTTTAGGAAACAAGGAGCATACTAGCACAATATTAGTTTGTTGATACAATTTAGACAAGGAGAACAACATGGCAAGAATAAAAGGTGGAAACAAGGCACCCACAACCTCAAATCTTTCCAAAAGGCAACAAGCTCTTCTAGCTTCAAAGGCTATGGTAGTGCATCAACCAAGGATGGAGATTCAAGAAGTTGCTACTCCTATGGTAGAAGCTACACCTACTCCGGTCATTGAACAATTGCAAGATTATCCGGAGGTAACTTTCATAAACGATTCTCATAGGAAAGCATTTGTATCCCTTACTAGAAAGACTATTTTGCCTACCAAATTCATATGTCAAGATGCCTTAGACAAGTTGGGTGTGCTTGGGAGGACTAAGAATTTTTTCGAGCCTATGAAGTTGAAAACCCTCTTTCAGATGCATGAATTGACTTACCCTTCCCTTACCATGGAGTTCTTAAGCTCCTTGAAGGAGACTAAGGTAGAGGGTCGGAAAAATGTTGAATTCCGCCTTGAGAACAAGGATAGGCGAATGTCTATGAAAGAATTTGGCAAAGTGTTTGGTCTTGAAGAACATTATCATTATCAGAAAAAGCCTTCACAATATGATGCCGCACCCCTATGGAAAGCGATCACGGGGCGAAAATTTGAGTCTTTCCATATGTGTCATGTTCTATATGTCCACCATCCGGGTATAACAGTATGGCATAAGTTTGTGGGCAACACTTTAATTGCAAGGAAAGGCACTAATCACTTTACCGAGCTCGACTTTGTCTACCTTCAATCCACCATGAATATCAACAAAAAGTTCACCAAGGAATACAACATACTTCAACTCTTACTTGATCGGGGGCTTACAATTGACCATGGTAAAGATGGAGCGGCTTTTATTGTGAATGGAGGATTAGTAACATGGTTAGCCAAACACTTTAACCCGGATTTCTACAAAGACAAGACATATAAACCTGTTAAAGGAGGCAACCTTCTTGATTTGACCACTATGATCAACAAGTTCCAATGGGTCGAGAATGATAATATTGACAACAAGTATGAGTGGCTAACTAAAGAAGCTAAGTCCTTCATATTGCCTAACAAGATATGCCGCATCAATGTCCGAAGTCCAAGCTACCTACTACCCGTCTCCGATGAAGCCGAGATGATTATGAAGCAACATAGGGAATCGCATGCCAAGCCCTCCTTCTCCTCTATTGTGACTCCGCCATATCCATTCACCTACCGTGAATTCACACCAATTGGTACTAATGTCGTGGTAATAAACGATTACTTGACTCAACTATTACAACTCATGCATAAGGAAGCTCATGGGGATCGGGTCAATGCTTACCGAGCTCAATATCCACCCCTCCTTCATTTAGCTAGGCAAGGACTACTTGATCCTACATGTCCGTTGCAAAGTTGGGTGGATAGGGAGGTGTTCTTGCCAAATGCTTCTAGAGATGCCACCGTGGATAGTGAAGTTGCTAAGGGGAAGAAGATTGTTGGTGAGAGTGGGGAAGGTAGTGACTCTTGCCATGAGGAATAAGAGGAAGAAGTGCAAAGTTCAAGTGATGATGAAGATGGTGAAGCCTCCGGGTCCATGGAGGTAGATGATGATGATAACGAGGAAGATGATGATAGTGATAAGGATGTCTCCATGAGCGACAATTGAGGTTTAACAAGCTTTTGGAGGATGCCACATATTCCCTTGTGAGTTTCCTACACCTCCTCTAGCTTTGTTTATGTCTCTTGTTTATAATTTTTTTATCTTGATCATTGGTTTTGAGTCCTAGCAACACTTAGAGGACTCCCACCTCTGTCTCATTGAGGTGTCTCATATTGTTCCCACTTTTGAAAATCCAAAATGACAATTAGTTTCATGCATTGCATACTTGTGCATGAACTCCCCCATTTTTACACTAGAAATAGTGTCTTACTTGGTTTGGAGAAGTTCAAGCACAAGCATTTGGAGTTAATCTAAATTAGCTCTCCAACAAATAAATTCATGCATCATATAGTGTAGTTTAGAATGCATCACTTGTGTATATGTCATATAGTTTGCATATTAGTGTAGAAATCATGCATTCTCATTTAGCTTACATAATTTCCTATCGTTTTGGCCATTGAGGACAATGCCCATACTAGTGTGGTGATCGGAATTCTAACTTGACTTTTAAATCAAAAATGATAAAAATTGAAATTTTTTGAAAAATACAAAAACATGTTCCTTTATTTTCATAATCATAAAAACAAAAAAAAAATATTGAAAAATTGAAAAAACAAAAAACATGTTTGTTCCTTTATATTGTAGAATTCTATATTTCGTATATACTTGTTTGTTTGTTTATCCTTATTTCACGTTGATCGACTACGCCACATCCGAGGCATGAGGATTATGAAGACCGCATGGTATGATCTTTCCAATCTCCTTTTTCCTCTCTATGTTAATAACTATGTGGCTTTATTTTGATTGGTGCGGTACAAACCAATATGATTGTAGGAGTTGCATTTAGCTTATGTGGCATACTAGTTGATAGAAGCATATGCATAAGGTTGTATAAATATTAGTTGCATCATGGCATATAGTTGCATTTTAGGAAAATTTTGTGAAAACATCTATTTGGGAAGCTTGACAAATGTATATAAGGCCCTTGTAGATACTTTTTCTTCTTAAGACTTTGCTCATTAGAATGCTTCTAAGACACCCTAGGATGTGTCATGCTAGTATCCTTTGACGCATGGATTAAGGCCTAGTCAAGAGTACCTTGTGGTGTGATAACTCCTTAGCTACCGTTTATTCCAAGGTGACCCTTGAAACCATGCAATCATCCTCCACCTCTATCACATTTTGTCAACAAAAGGGAATGGGCAAAAAAGTTATCAAAATTTGAGTTCAAGAATTGAAATGAAAAACAAGAAGTTTGCAATTTCCATCAAAGAAAAGAGGAGTATAAAAATAAGAACTCCTATGCTTCAAATATAAGCACCCTCGCTACAAATGGGGTGGCTTTGAAAATGTTCAAAAGAAAAATGCAAAAAGTTGATAATTGTCAAGTATTGAAATGTCAAACATCAAAGAAATGGCAAGAAGAAAGTGTTATCAAATGTCAAATGCCACAAGATTTGGGGGGAAAAACAAAAACAAAAGCAAACTCCCATGTGAAACTTAAAATACATTGATCCCTTTATCCATCGAATCCACTTTTATGCATGGTATAGAGGGGATGACCCTTCTTCTTGTCTAGGCAACAAGGGGAATTCCTTGATCCTCCAGTGTTTCTAACACCATAGGGAGTCTACTCTTGACGAAAGCATTTAACAATTGAGGACAAAGGTACCCTAGCTTGACACAACATTGAGGTGATTTATTGGTATCCTTCTGTTGGAGCTTGTGTCCTCCACAAATTAGTGTGATAACATTTGTAAATCTCTTGCAGGTTCACAAGGGTATACTTCATATATTTAAATCAGTTGATTGACGTTTACCTAATAACGGTTGGCTTTCTAGAAAGTTTGACGTTATTATCATACAGATGGCGGTGATCAACTGGTCCCTAAAGGTCACACCTATAGGATGTGCTTGAGAAATGTGGTTATAGAAATATAATCATATTGATGCCCAATGTGACTAAATAGTTAGTCAATGTGTTGATGAGATAATTATTTAATGACAATTAAATAATATTAGTTAAGACTAATTAACTGTCAATTCGTAAATTAAATATAATAAGTTATATTTAATTAAATATATGTAATGTTAGCTTGGACGAATTAATCTGTTAATTCGTAATTAAATATAATCAGTTATATTTAATATCAACAAGATGAATGTGTAATAGTGGTAATAGTGAGGGTACACATACCAAGAGGTCATGGGTTCGATCCTCACTAGATGACAATTCAACACACTTTATATATTTATGGAAAGACCAAAAATAAGGAGAATAATACTCCTTATTTCGGTCAGTTTGGCCGAAATTAGGAAAGATTTTTCTTTCCTAATTGACTCCAAAATTTCGGTCAGTATAAGAAAGAAAGGGAGATGTTTATTTTACCCTAATTCTTTTTCTTGACCTAGGCTCTCTCTCTCATCAGAAAAAAAACACAAAACAACTAAAAATTTACAGAAAATTTTAGATCGATTCTAGCACAATCAATAGGGCATATCTCATATCGTCTTGGGTGCAACTGATAGGCGAATATCAATTTTGATATTGTTCTTAGTCCAATTTTGCTAGGACCGAAGGTTAATTCTGAATCCTTTATACTTTGTTTATGTATTTTGTTTATGGCCTTTGATCATCATTGTTAAATTCGTTATAATCCTTCTAATTTAAGGGAAGTATACAGATTATTTCCCACAAGTGGTATCAGAGCACGGCAGATTTTTTTTTAAAAAAAAAAAATGTTTTTTGGAAATTTTTTCCTTTTGTTTTCCTAATTGCCGAAAGAAAAGAATATTTGGAAAGTTTTATTTCCTTTTGTTTTCCTAATTGCCGAATAAAAAAAAGGAGGGGGGGGGGGGCTGTTTTTTTTTTTCAGCGGTGTGCAGCTGGATTTTAATAAAAAAAAATTTTTTTTGTTGTTTATTTTTCCAGTCGAGTACAATTTAAAAAAAAATTGGTTTTTGTTTTTTTATTTGGCCAATTAGTTATTGTGAACCGGTTCACAATTTAAAGATACCGAGTTATTTTAAAGCAGTTTAAAATTTTGACGGATAAAATTCATATTACTAGTTTAATATGGATTAAGAATGAAATTAATGTGATTAATTGCGGAATTGTCACTTAATTTAATTTAAATAGGTGGTTTGGATAAATTAATCAACATAATTAAGGAATTGTGTCATGTATGTTTAATTTATTTTTAGTTGATGGTTTTAATTTTGTCGAATGAATCGAATGAATTATTTTTATTTACGTATTTAATTTTTGCAATCGGTTGTAATTTGTATTACTTAGTGTGGCCTTAGTCAAATTATGTTTTCGTAATGAAGGAAACATGATTTTTTATGTAATTATGAGATCTCGAATCTCCTTTATTTTAGTTTTGTGTTTTGAAATTAGAATGTAATAAATAGGTCAATTATGTAATTTTATTTATTGTAATTTCAAAGAAGACTAAAGATGAAGATTCAAGCTCACTCCCGCTACATGGATCAAGATGGAACATCAAGACAAGCTTCTCGGGTCCAATGATGGATTCCAAACTTGTATTTATTGTTCATTTTGATAGGATAGGCCACACTAGGACTTTTCTTGTTTTTTTTTACGTTTTTCATTATTATTGCTTTTCATTCACATGTTAGTAATTGCATCATATTCCGCCTAAAACCAAACCACCTACTTCTAAAATGCATGAAAATTGACTCATATAGGTTGTATGTTAGTTTTCATGGACATGCAGATGTCACAGTCTATAAGCCATCACCTTAGTTTATTCATTCTCGCATGCTAGATAATAGTTCACTTAAAATGAATTAAAATAAAGATGATGGGGTCTTCCTCTAAAACGGAAATTGAGATTAGTCTTTATAAGGGCAAACATCTATGAATCCCTTCTTCGTCGGTAGGCCTAATATGACCTCTTCTACGTTGGGTAAGTAGTTGTGTTGACTTAGTTTACCTCAACATCATAGTCCGAAGAGTTTCTCGTGATTATGATGGACTAAAGATAGAATTTACAGAAATTTATCGACCAAGAATTCTAACGGTAGAATTAGCTAAAAGGTTAGCTTATCAATTTGCAGAGAATTCAGTCTTGGGGTCATTTATATAATTCTTGAGGGAGGTCAATTGTATAAATGTTTTGAGTCTTCGCGTTATGACATTAGTTCATTAGACTTAAAATCAAAACGATGCACATGCTTATTATTTTATTCTTCTTTCGCAGTGTAGAACACGTTTATTATCGATAATACTGTTACAACAAATGGCTGGAAATAACGCAATCCCAATGCCTAGTGCCACACTAGATCGTTCGTCCTGGCTAAAAATGTTCATGGACTAAATGAATCAGTCCACTCGACTGAAGAATGATGGGTCCAATTTTTATGGATCGGGAGGCGGCACTACGGAATGCTGCGTGCCACTGCTGACGGTAAGCTCAGGTATTTAACTGAGCCATTACCGGTCAACCCAGGCCCCAATGCAGGAGCCAATGAGTCACTCGCTTATAGTGATTTCGTTAAGGAAGCGGGTGCGATAAATAACGTACTCATCTTTGCAATGGAAACCAATTTGTAGAGACACGCTTCATTGCCCAAGGTGCAAACAAGATTTTCACCACGCTCACTAACGAGTTCTCAAAGGCACCGAGAATCGTTACATATGAGCATACCTGTCGCTTCTTTGATGCGAAACTACAGAAGGGCCAACCGGTTAGCCCACACATTCTTCACATGATTAAGAATGTCGAGAAGCTGGAGGCACTGAATTGTGAAATCAGTGAGAGCATTGTCATTGACCGAATGCTTCATTCTCTTCATGATGGTTTTGCCCTTTTCAAGGCGAACTACTACATGAATGACTTGAAAAAGAGTCCTCATGCGCTACACTCCCTTCTCGTACAGACTGAGAAGGATATGAAACTGAGTGGGAGCGTGAAGCAGGATGTTCTCACGATTTACAAAGGTAAAGGTAAGGGCAAGGCTCATGGCGACCTAGCTGTAGGTAAGCCAAAGTTTAAGAAGCCGGGAAACTGTAAGAGTGCGCCTGGTGAGACTAGTGGCTCACAGGGCAAGGCAAAGAGCAAGGGCGGTGACATAGAGTTCCACCATTGTCACAAGACTGGACATTGGAGGAGGAACTGTCCCGTCTACCATGAGGACATCAAGGCAGGCCGCGTCGTTTCTGTTGGTATGTCATCTTATATTCATATGATTGAGATTAACCATGCAAGTTTCGAAACTTGGGCACTAGATACTGGTTGTGGTTCTCATCTGTGTAATCATTTGCAGAGCCTAAAGAACATCATACCTCTCGAAAAAGGTGATGTGGACCCGCGAGTCGGGAATGGAACACGAGTAGTAGTCACGCCTTGAAGGGAACATATGTAATCCAACTCCCTAGTGGTTTTGAGTTATTTTTAAATAACTGTTACTATGTACCCAGTTTACTAAGAACATTATTTCTGTTTCCGTACTTGCTAAAGACGGTTTTACATTTTCAATAAAGGATAATAATTGTATTTTCTCTTTTAATGAAATGATTTATGGCAAGCAGTTTCCATGAATGGAATTTACATCTTAGATCAAACCACAGAAGTATTACACATAAATAATAAGAAATTAAAGGTTGGTGACAAAGATCAAACCTATCTATGGCATTGTCGAATGGGACACATAAATGAGAAACGCGTGAAGAAACTCGTTGATAATGGGACTATTCCCGCATTCGATTTTTCTACATATGGCACGTGTGAATCATGTCTCATTGGCAAGATGACTCGAATTTCCTTCAAAGGTGTTGGAATGCGCGCTAGTAACCTATTAGGAATCATACATACGGACGTATGTGGACCCATGTCAATTACCGCTAGAGATGGCTATAGATATTTTATCACATTCACGGACGATTTGAGTAGATACAGTTATGTCTACTTAATGAAGCATAAAAGTGAATCCTTTGAGAAATTCAAGGAATACCAGAATAGGGTACAGAACCAACTGGGTAGAAAGGTTAAAGCACTCCGTTCAGATCGGGGTGGGGAATATCTTTCAAATGAGTTTGATCAACACCTGAAAGACTGTGGAATCGTTTTGCAGTTAACTCCACCTGGAACACCTCAATTGAATGGTGTGTCCGAACGGAGAAATCGAACCTTACTTGATATGGTTCGATCCATGATGAGTCACACGGTAGTGCCTGATTCATTATGGGGTTATGCTCTTTTGTCAGCCGCTCTTTGACTTAACCGAAGTCCGTCTAAAGCTGTCGACAAGACTCTATATGAAATGTGGAAGGGAACGGTCCCTAACTTGTCCTTTATTCGGGTTTGGGGATGCGAGGCTTATGTCAAGTGGAGACACGAGGATAAGCTCGGCCCGCAATCGGTCAAGACATACTTTATAGGTTATCCAAAAGGAACATTTGGTCATTACTTCTATTCGCCTACCGAACATCGAGTTTTTGTTGCGGCTAGTGCGACGTTCTTAGAGAAAGATTTTCTTGAGAATAAGACGAGTAATAGAACCTTCGAGCTGTCGGAGATTCCAGAACTAACGACTGAGGAACGGATGGAGGAAGTGGTTCTTCCAACTGATGATACGGTTAATATTCCTGAGGAACCTAGGAGGTCGGGTAGAGACTCTCATCCTCCGGACAGATACATTGGTATGGTCGAGGAGAATGACGTTTTACTTCTAGAAAGTAATGAACCCGCAACCTATAAAGGTGCTATGGCCTGTTCCGACTCAAAGCTATGGCTTGAAGCCATGCAATCCGAGATGGACTCCATGTATGAGAATAACGTATGGGATCTAGTTGATTTACCTAATAAGGTAAAACCTCTACAGTGCAAATGGCTTTACAAAATAAAGCGTTCTGTAGACGCGCAACCAGATATCTATAAGGCACGACTTGTGGCAAAAGGTTTCACTCAAGTGCATGGATTGCATTATGATGAGATTTTTGCACCTGTAGTCATGCTACGTTCCATTCGGATAATCTTAGCGATTGCCGCATTTCATGATTATGAGATTTGGCAAATGGATGTGAAAACCGCCTTCTTAAATGGTTATTTGGAGGAAGAGTTGTACATGGTGCAACCCGAAGGTTTCATAGATCCTAAGCATCCTAAGAAAGTATGCAAGCTTAAGCGTTCCATTTATGGACTTAAGCAAGCTTCTCGGAGTTGGAATCATCGTTTCGACCAAGTGATAAAAGAGTATCGTTTCACTCGATCGGTCGAAGAACCATGCTTATATATCAAGTCGAGTGGGAGCAAGATTGTATTCTTGATATTGTGTGTCGATGACATACTCTTGATTGGGAATGACATTCCTCTCCTATCTTCGGTTAAAGGATGGTTGAAGAACCATTTATAGATGAAAGATGTGGGTGAGGCACAGCGCATTTTGGGAATCCGTATCTGCCGAGATAGATCACGACGGACGTTATCACTTAGTCAGGAGTCTTATCTGGATAAGGTTCTTGAGAGGTTCAGCATGACCAACTCCAAGAAGGGGAACCTTCCTATGACAACTGGGATGCAGTTGAGCAAGTCTCAGTCACCCACGACGCCTGAAGGGATTGAGCGTATGAGTCGTGTTCCTTATGCATCCGCAATAGGATCAATCATGTATGCCATGATATGCACACGTCCAGACGTGGCATATGCATTGAGTATGACGAGTCGGTACCAAAAGACTCAAGGTGAAACACACTGGATAGCAGTCAAAAATATCCTCAAGTACCTACGGAGGACTAAGGATTAGGTATTGACTTATGGAGGCGATACTAAGCTATGCGCAACCGGTTACGCAGATGCTAGCTTCCAAACGGATCGGGATGATTCAAAATCTCAGTCCGAGTTCGTCTTCACTCTTAATGGTGCTGCGGTTAGCTGGAAGAGTTCCAAACAGAGTGTTGTAGCAGATTCTACTACTGAATCCAAGTACTATGCCGCTTCGGAGGCAGCAAAGGAAGCGATATGGATGCGTCAATTCTTACAGGGGCTTTCGGTAGTTCCTCGTTCGAATGACCCGATCACCATCTATTGTGACAATAGAGGTGCCATCTTCCAGGCTAAGGAGCCAAAGTCTAGCAACAAATCTAGACATGTACTTCGGAAAGCTCACCTGATCCGTGATTACGTGGAGCAAGAAGAGATAATGATTGACAAGATTGCGACGGATGATAACATCGCGGATCCTCTCACCAAACCGTTGAATTATGATAAGCATGTAGGGCATGTTAATTCCATGGGAATTAAACATGTTCCTGAGTTGTAGTACTTGATTATGGATTTGATACATTATCTTTTTCATATACTATTTATAACTTCATCGTTTTATATATAATATTTTGTTTTTCATGTGGATTGTAATGACAACATTGAACGCCACAAAGTGAACTGAATTACATTATATTTGTTTTGGTCCGTATTTGCCAATGTGAGCTGATAACTCCGGCTATTATATTGTGCAGTCGATTGATGGTGGGATCAACGAGCCATAAGTCAAACGGTTGACTGATCGATCACAGATGCGAGATTATGACGATACCTCGTAGGACAACTTTTTGTGACAACGTAATGGAGTCCTAAATGTTTAATAACATTTGATGCCAGGTCGTGGATAGGACATCCATTGTGTTCCTAGAGTCGATTGTTTTGACTATCGACTATCTCTTGAGATTAAGGCAGTTTTTGGGTGACTTTGGTTTCTTTCTCACGGTCTACCGTAACTGGAGGCTAAGTAGATTTTTCTGGGTCATTTGATACTGTGCTTACATCCGTAGGATTCGAGTTTAGGAAAATATCCAACCCTTATCAGGTATAGTTATTTCTCAGGGCCACTCGAGGAGTTGTAACTGAAATGCATGGCCATGCTCGAATGTTGATTCGTTTATCAGTTAAGTTACTCTCTAGTTGGGGAAACCACTCTTGATATTGATCGCTTGTAAAATACGACCTTTGGGAATTCGGATTTGCAAATTGTTTTACATTGAGTGGGAGAAATTTTATAGAATATGAGCATCGTTTATCACACATACACTTGTGAGGACAAGTGGGAGTTTGTTGGAGCTTGTGTCCTCCACAAATTAGTGTGATAACATTTGTAAATCTCTTACAGGTTCACAAGGGTATACTTCGTATATTTAAATCAGTTGATTAACGTTTACCTAATAACGGTTGGGTTGCTAGAAAGTTTGACGTTATTATCATACAGATGGCGGTGATCAACTGGTCCCTAAAGGTCACACCTATAGGATGTGTTTGAGAAATGTGGTTATAGAAATATAATCATATTGATGCCCAATATGACTAAATAGTTAGTCAATGTGTTGATGAGATAATTATTTAATGAAAATTAAATAATATTAGTTATGACGAATTAACTTTGAATTCGTAAATTCAATATAATAAGTTATATTTAATTAAATATATCTAATGTTAGCTTGGACGAATTAATATGTTAATTTTTAATTAAATATAATCAGTTATATTTAATATCAACAAGATGAATGTGTCATAGTGGTAATAGTAAGGGTACACATACCAAGAGGTCATGAGTTCGATCCTCACTAGATGACAATTCAACACACTTTATATATTTTTTGAAAGACCAAAAATAAGGAGAATAATACTCCTTATTTCGGTCAGTTTGGCCGAAATTAGGAAAGATTTTTCTTTCCTAATTGACTCCAAAATTTCGGTCAGTATAAGAAAGAAAGGGAGATGTTTATTCTACCCTAATTCTTTTTCTTGACCTAGCCTCTCTCTCTCATCAGAAAAAAAAAACAAAAAGACTAAAAATTTACAGAAAATTTTAGATCGATTCTAGCACAATCAATAGGGCATATCACATATCGTCTTGGGTGCAACTGATAGGCGAATATCAATTTTGATATTGTTCTTAGGCCAATTTTGCTAGGACCGAAGGTTAATTCTGAATCCTTTATACTTTGTTTATGTATTTTGTTTATGACCTTTGATCATCATTGTTAAATTCGTTATAATCCTTCTAATTTAAGGGAAGTATACAGATTATTTCCCACACCTTCTAGGCTTAGTAGTTTGAAGAAACCGTATCTGAGATGGAATGTGTACCCTTATATTGCTTCCCCTTTAGATAATTTCCGCCACTTAGATGAGGAAAGTGGCTATTCATTTTTGTAGATGCATCCATTACTTGCTTTTGTGTGCTTAATACTTGGATGTATTACCATTTTGGCAAGCCCCACCTTGCCTTGCAAGAAGTCATCCTACCTCATGGTTGTCTCTGTTGAAGGGGTGTAGTGAGACCCGCTAATTGTCTCATATCGGCTATATTAGTAGGTTAGTTTAAATAAAGGTCCTAGTTGTAGTCACCACTTTACTCGGGACGAGCAATGGTTCGGTTTGGGGATGTTTGATGTGACTCATATTTGAGCATGTTTAGTCCCCGAATTAACCTCGTTCCTATGCTTTATAGCACATAATTGGGTCATTTAATATCTTTAGTTTCCCATTTTGCAAATTCTATGAGGTTTTGTCTCCTTAGTAGGAAAGGATTGCTAACCTTGCATTTACGAGGCGAAATGGAGCTAAATGGATCGCATCCAATGACCAAGCATCAAAGAGAAGACCAACACTAGAGGCCTAAGTAGATAATAAAGTGAAATGGGCAATGATGAAAGGATCCTTGCATCCCCGAAATGATCCTTACGGATTGTTAAGGAGCAAAAGAAGAAAAGTAGTCTGTCCACGAATCCGAGCGGATCGAGCACGATCCGGGCGTCTCAAAGCACCAAGATTCGGGCGTCTTGTGCCCAAGACGAGCGACTTGCAGCACCAGAACCCGAGCGTCTTCCCCACGATCCGAGCGGATCACAAGTCAGAAGAGCCCGTGCCTTACCATGGGACGAGCGGATCGAGGCAGGACTTGCAAGAGGATCCGCTCATTTCCCTTGGGAGTAGCATTTCCTCAACTTTACTTAGGGTCTTAATAGTCATTTAAGCCCTTAGAAACTCTAATCTTTGTACCTAATCCTTAATATAAATACTCCTTTGTACTACCTATATTGGTAGCAAGTCTGAATCCATCCTCAATCAAGTTGTAATCATCTCTTAATTTTCTCAAATTAGTCTTAATTTAGTTGTAATACAATTCTCAATATTAATCACATCTTAATCTTTCCTTAATTTCTCTATTGTTCTTCCTTTATTTTGGGTAATTAGAAGATTATTTGGGTTTATTTGGAGGATTGACAACCTTCCATCAATCATCAAGTACTTCTATTATTCTTTGCTTTATTATTTGAAATCATCTTCATAGGTATAATTATCTCTTAATCTTTTTTAATTATTGTTAATCGCTTTTATTTATTCATCATGTTTTGCTTTGTTAGTATGATTGACAACCTTATTAACATGCTAAACTTGATCATGAGTGAGTAGTTTCCTTAGCTAGGGTAAATGGAGAATTAGGGGAAATAAACATGGGGAATGATTCATGCTTAATCTAATATGTTCTCATAATTAAATTGCTTGCTTGTTGTGATTTCAACTTATGCACATGTTATGTTTGATAAAATGTGAGCCTATGAATCCTTGCATTTTTATCCATCACCTATCTTTTCAATGAGGCTTGTAAGCATATAAACCAACTCGAGCCTCATTATACCATGCATATAGTTGGATAGGAAGGATTAAGTCGACTTGTAGGTGTTGTACAATCTAATCGATTCGTCTCCGGGACCCAAACCTTCTTAGGGATTGTAAGCTTATAAACCAACTCGATCCTATCACAACAATTAGTTCTTGCTATATAATTGAGAAACATGTTTGTATGATCAACTCCCATGAATCCCCTAGGAACCCATGACACCCTAGTGCCTTTAATCATTTGTTTACATCCCCTTTTTATTACCTTGCTTGTTTTCAATGCTTTACTTTTATCTTGTTAATTAGTTTAGACCAATTTCATCTCAACCCAAATTGTGACACCCTAAGACACAACCATTTGCAATTGAGAATCCTACATCAATATTCGTCCCTTGGGATCCGACCTTTACTTATCTCTTTACTGAGAGTAGTTTGTGAAGTTATAAATATTGTTTTGGTTGGTAGCTTTTGACGACGAGTTTTAAACCGGACCAATTCTAATAATAATTGTATTACTACACTAGTAATACTACTATGTGTTATTAGAATTAGATGAACAATTTTATGAGATCTAAAAACAAGTTTTTAGAGAGAATAAAAGAGGTTTTCTATCAAAACCCGAAAATTGTGTAAGAATGAAAAATAAAAGTAAAAGATGCTCGTATGGAGCCTTGTGAGGCCGGGTGAAAGGAGGGGAGAGAGGGCAATGCATGGATTTTGTCTTACCCATAAAATATAGGATTGCATGGCTAGTTAGTGTAGGTTATGATTGTGTTTTATTTAACAATTAAATAAAACACCCACTAACTTATATGTCCTCCCCTTTTTGGTCCATACATAAACTGGACATCCATTTTATGTTTATGATTTTGTCAAATGTCATTTGTTAGGTCATGTGTCACACACTATGCCCATAACAAATTTTAATGCATATTTATTCAAATAAATATCTTTTCTTAATAAATTAATCACATATGACAAATTAGCTAGTAATTTATGATCACAAGAATAATATGGATCATATCAATATAATTCACAACACTTTGCAATTATTATTAATAAATCATTCTTAATTTAATTGTTTCATAAACAATAATCAATTTTAGTAATAAAATCTTTTAATTACTAAAATAAATCTTATTTAATCAAATTACAATAAGATATAAATATTCTCACTCACAAATAAATTGTTCAAATTTAAGGAATTGATTAACTTGTATCGACATAAAATTAATAAACTTATCTATTGAGGGAATTGTCCTATATGTGTGACCTTAAGGGATCAACTCATCACCACCGTCAAACGACAGTAATGTCAAACTCTAGTTAGCCAATCATTACTGATTAATGTTGATCAGTTGACTATATAATGAATCATCCCTTACGTATTCTTATTATGAGATTTAATTATGATGTTTAATCATGTCATCGCACTATTGTTGAGGACACTTACTCCAACAATCTCCCACTTGTCCGAGACAAGTGTGCGTAACCAATTCTCTTGTCCTATTACATCATCTCCCACTCAATTCAAGGTGTCTTGCAGGTCGTACTTATATTTGATCATATCTTGAGTGGTTTCCTCGATCTGGAGAGTAACCGTATGACCGGAATTATCTACCGTAGATACCTTCTGAGCGTGGCCACGCATTTCCAGTTCACTACTCCTCGAGTGGCCCTGAGATTTTAGATAACCCTGACAAGGGGGTGGACAATTCCTATCGCACTATTCGCTTTGAATAGCCACAGCTCATCATGACCCAAAAGATGCTCATTTGACCTCAGTTACGAAAATTGTAGAGCATAAATCAAAGTCACTCAGAAACTGCGCCACCTAGGGCGAATAGTCTCTAGTCAATGAATCGACTCAAAAGAATACTATAGCAACTCTTGCCACGACCAGGCTATATGAATTACCAGAACTCTATAAGCGGTCATCGCGCAGACGAGTGTCCCATACAGTCCGCCTATGTGATCGACTAGTCATCTCTTATGACTCTATGGCACTTGAACTTGCCATCAAGCGCATCACACTCTCGCCACTTCGAGACGTCACCTCATATAAGCAACTAGTGTCCAATGCTATGTTAATCCAGTTCACTTTAATAGGGTCCAACGTTGTCCTTACAACCTATTTGGATATAACAAAGTAATAAAAGAGTTTTTAATAAAACTCAAACGATGAATGCATTATCACATATGTAAAATTGATACTATATCAATTACTACATAATCTATAATCTGTACATAATATTGTATATAACTATACATCTCAACTCAATTGAAATGGCATGACTTATCATGCTTAGCCTATGAAAAAGTGTTGGTTAGCAAGTTTTAGCAATACTTTGCACTTTTCCTAACCTTACTATATACTATTTCCCATTCTTGTGAATAATCTTGTATTACAAGAACTTCTTTGAGTACGTGTCTAGATCCAATATGGACATAGGCTCTCTTGCCCTTGAATAACTCCCACTGTCCTCACAATGTGTAGGGATAGGACCTTCGGTTATTGGAACGAACTACCATAATTCCTCCAATTCATAAAACTGAATCCTATTGTCATCCCTTCCTTCTTGCATATCTCATTATTGCAAGTGTACTCAATTTCCGTTGTGTACATCTCATTGTTCAACTGCCTAGGATGTTTCTAGCAGATATCCTCCTTAAATAATATAGCCAAGATGGTTCTCTAACCAACCTTAGGCGTTTCGAATATGGTTTTTGTGTAAATCCTTGCACATAAATCCATCTCAATTCTAAATGCTTAACTTCACATCTTTAGTACTTCCTGAGTACTAACTAATGAACTATGTGGCTATATAGAGACTTCTCTCAAAAATTTGATTTGTTAATTTTCGTCATACACTTCAAAGAGTAAATAGGGAAAATATCTTGTTCTATTCATAATCCTTTTCCAGGAAAAATCATGAATTAACTTGCTTTGAATACAAGATTCGCACACACCAAAAGATTCCCAATCAAATAGTTTGGGAGAGTAGTCAAAACTAGTTTTTAAAAGTGATTTTCAATCCAGAATTAAGAAATGTTTGGGGTCACCAACTTAAGTTTTGTATATATGACATTTTATTTCTAGTTTAAAGGAGTAGATTAATTAAAGGAGTAGGGAGAACCTAAAAGAGAGACGGCGATGATACTTAATATTGAGCATGAAATTACCAGAGATTGATAGCAGAAAGTCTCTCAATAATCACTTCACATTTTTCTTATATACCACACCCTAATTCCGTGCAATTGAATTATCGACGATTGATTAGGATTTATGATTTTGGTCATCCTTGAGCCTAGAGCAGATGAAGAAGGTCGTCAGTTGCGAGGCTAGAGGAGAAGATCGTGATTAATTAGTTAATCAGAGAGGAAGTGGGGTTGAATGAGAGAAGAATGGAGATGACTGATGAAGGTGGAGACGGAAGAGAGAGAAAATAGGGGAAGTCGGTTTTGGTGATGGGTAGTCGGTTTGTGAAGATGGGTGAATGTGCAGCGGCGGGGTTCTTTGTGAAAGTGGGTAATTGGGTAGTCTATTTTTTCAATTTCAGTAGGCTATACTCAATAAAATGAGAATTGAGGGGGATTAAATGAGATGTCTCTGAATAAAACCGCAATAAAAGTCTTATAGTGGCGGTTTTAAATCAAATTGTCACACATTTTTCACGTTGGTTGTATAATTAAACCACCAAAAAAGCTGTATAGCGGCGGTTTTTAAAGAAAAATGCCACATTCTTTTCACGTCGGTTGTAAATTAAACCGCCACAAAAGCCCTATAACGGCGGTTTTTAAATAAAACCGTCACAAATAGTTTATTTATAACGTCGGTTCTTAATTAAAACCGCCACCAATACTTTCTTAGCTACTTTTTGTGGTGTTTTCTATTAGAACCACCACTATAATAGCGTCCCAATAGGGTGTTTTTATACTAGTGAATTGATTTGGATTGGAGTTGGTGAGTCTAAACTGATAGAAGCAATAAAGTAAAACAGGCAAAAAATTAAGAGATGTAAACAATTAATAAAGATACTAGGATGTTATGGGATCATAAGGGAATCATGGTCAGATAGCATAAATGAGTTATGCGGATGCAAGCAATTATTATTGTTGGAATTGAGTTAGTTCATGTCCTATAATTCATAAGAAGATTCGGGTCTCGAAGCCGAGTCATTTGTGACTTTACAACACCTACAAGCCGACTTAATTCTTCCTATTAAACTACATGCATGATAAACCAATTCTTAGGGAAACTTACGTCTCGGAGCCGAGTCGGTTAAGACTTTACAACACCTACAATTTGACTTGGATTTTCCCTATTCAACAATATGCAAGGTCTAACAAGGCTTATTGAGTTGGTTTATATCTTACAAGCCTTGTTGAAAAGATAAGAGAAACATGCTAGGTTGTCAATCAAGCATTTCATCAAACATGATATATGCATAAGTTGAAGAACAATAAGCAAGCATTATTCATATGAAATCATTAAGCATAAATCTATCCCATGATTGACTCCCAAAATCCCCCACTAGTCCTAGTTAAGTAACTACTCACTAATTATCATGGAAAACATGTTATTAATAGTGTCAATCATCACAACAAGTATAAACATGATTAAAGAGTGAGGAAATAAACAATAAAAAGTAAGGAGTAAAGAGATTATACCAAACTTAAGATGAACAATTGGAAAGGAAAGAATAATAGAAGAAAACCTGATTGATTGATGAAGAGTTGTCAATTCTCCAATAATAACCCAATAATCTTCAATCACCCAATAATAAACTTGAACAATAATTAAGATAATAGTAATGTGTAATTTTGTGGAATGAGTAAAGGGTAATCTATTCTAATCTACTCCTAATCTAATCTAAGAGAGGTTTTTATCTAGGAGAGAATTGGTTATTAGCTAGGTAGTACAATGGGGTATTTATACTAAAGATTAAGTACAAGAATTAGGGTTATCAAGGGATTAAATGACGATTAAGTCCTTAAGAGAAGCTTGATGATTTGCAAATCCCGAGGGACATGCGCGGCCTAAGTAGCAACTCCCCAGGGACACGCGCGGCCTGACCTTGAGAATGCTCGGGACAGTAAGGGAATCCGCTCGAGCTGGGCCTCGGGACGGCCGGATCCTGGGCTGGTACGCTCGTCCTGAGCTCGGGACGCCCGGATCCTGAGACAGGGTTCCTCCTCCATTCTTCACTGCCTAACAGTCCGCTCGTCCTGGCTTCGGGACGCTCGTTCTGAGTCTAGGACGCCAGGCCAGAGTCTGGGACGCCCGGATCATAGGTAAGCTTGTCTATTTGAGATCGGATTGTAAAACGGACGTCATTTCCTCATCCGGACGCCTATTGGAGTGATTCAAATGCCTATGCAACTTTATTTTTCAACGTCGTTTCATCTATCATAGTTTCAAAGCCGAACAAGAAACTCATGGTTTGGTTCCAAGCAATTTCCTCTTGTAATGGCTTCCTTCTCGTCATCCTTGCTCAACAACTTGTGGGGATTGATTCTTGGGTCATGGGGGTTGTCCTTCATTACCCTAAAACTTTATTTATTGAACTACGGCCTTTCGCCATGGTCTCCTCTTCGATGCTTGGTCGTTGGATGTTATCAATTTAGTTCTGTTTCACTCCGTTTGGGTAAGGTTGGTACTCCTCTTCTACAAAGGACACCAAACCTCATAGTATATCCATAATAGGAAGCTAAAGACAAGAAAAACCCTAATACACACTAAAAAGCATAGGAACTAGGCTAGTTAAGGGACTAAATATGCGTAAATATGAGTCACATCAACCTCATTAGGTGGATAGCAAGTATCTACCTAGTTCGTTGGTAAAAGAGATGAAGAAGTAATAACCTTTTCTGATTAAAATTGTATTCGACCATATACTTCAAAGTGTAAATAGGGCGAATATCTTGCTCTATTCATAATCCTTTTCAAGAAGAAGATCATGAACTATCTTGCTTTGAATACAAGATTCGCATATACTAAGTGATTCCCAATCAAATGGTTCGGAACACTAGTCAAAACTAGTTTCTAAATGCGATTTTCAATCAAGAATTGAGAAATGATAGGGGTCACCAACTTGAGTCTTGTATATATGACATTTTATTTCTAGTTTGAATATAATTACCTTCATTTGTATGGTCTCACCATAAACTTAATCGTGGTATGTAATTGCACAACGCTTGTTTTAATTGCATAATAGTGAAACCCTTTGTTTTTATACAAAAACTTGAATTATATTCTAATTTAGAGTTAGTGTACATCATAAAAATTATTGAGGTACATTTCTAAATACAAAACTAAAATGAGTACACTACAACATTCATATGTTCATGGATGAAATGGCAACTATCCTAGTTCCTTTCATGCAAATTTCTGAACTTATTCTTTCTAGTCGTCACACGATAATGCCAAATATTTAACATTTTCATGTTCTTAACTAATTAAGTGCTTGATGACAAGTGTTTAGGTTGAGAAATAAGACTTTTGAACCGTGGATGCATAGAAGATATCATCAAAACATATTTTGACTAATCATTACTTCTATACATACTTCTTCGCAAGAAATCATACATAGGTATGTTAGGAATTTAAGATGCTAATCTTATATGACATAGGATAATTCCTATGGAGTTCTATGGAATAGAACGATTCCTATGGAGCTAGTTCATGCCTTTTTTAGACGGTTCAATTGATGCTTTTAGAAAGGAGATTCTATTTGTCTTTAGCTATAGTGGTTTAATGGAGACATATATTAAAATCTAAATGACATCGTATATGTCAAAGAGCAAAGATATAGAACAAATTTAAACAACGAAATAGTGGGAAAACTAACATTCATCGTAATATATGAAATTTTTTAGCAAGTTTTAGCATTTATATAATGACCTCCACCCAATTATATAAACGATTCCAAGAACCAAATTTATACTAGCTCGATTGTGGGACAACGGTCCCTCTACAACCTTTACTAATACAATTTGGTGGGTTAACTCATTTAACCTATTCTACACTTAGAACTCTCGGTCGATGAAATTACATTAAGTTCATCTTTAGCCCGAACCTATTTAGTCAACGTTCCCTCTAATACTTTCGTTGAGATCAACCAAATTTCGAAATGTAACAACATCTTATTACCCCACTTACCCAACTTTAAAAGAAAGCACCCCGGTATAATATTTCAATACCGTATTGTACCCCTAATGAAATTGGGATTCATGAATTCCTACTATTTGTTAAGGCTAAGTCTCAATTTTTAGAAATATGAAGGTCTTGTCAATTTATTATCTATCTCTTTTAAGTGAACTAAATTAGTGATCTATCAATAATTATAACTGACAAGTTCGAGAACTCGATATAAAAAGATATGCATGTGATGTTGTGGCGATTTATGTACCAAAAAAAAATTGTTATGGCGATTTGGCATGCAGGCAAACATATAAAATACGGATAATTCACGCGGTACCCCTGAAGTTGGCCATTTTGCACAACCCAAATGCCTTTATCAATTCGTATGTTCTTATCAATATAGCTTCTCATGAGGATGAGATTCGGCAAATAAATAATGAAACTTTCTCCTTGGGAGAAGTTTTGTTGATGTTGTCAATACTAAGTGATCTATATACGTCAAAGAGTTGGAACTTTGGGTTCAATCATATAGTCTATTAAAATGGTATTATTCTAGTGTTGAGGTACCATTATGATACATGGATTTTGGTGGGAGCTAAAGTTAGTTTCTTAGTCTAAATATGTGTTTGACATATTAGTGACTAGAAATATTCTCGGGTGAATAATTGACAGTATCATGGGGCATCTTAAATATCCATATCTAATGAGATAGATATTCATGGAGATTAGCATTATAATCAAGAGACTTATGTGATAAGATTCTTGACTCGTTCAAGTTGTTGAACAATTAATATGATCTCTTGTGCTTCCGCTGCAAGATCTATTAAATATGCTAAAAGATTCTCTCGTCGGGACTTATCATGTTGAGAATATGAGAAGTCATTACCAATCATTTTCTAATGAGTGTCACTAGATGATTATCAAGAGCATTCTTGAGTAATTGAGAAGCACTGAGGATTTACTCTTATAGTTTGGAGGAATTTATGAATTTTGTGTAAAAGGATTACACGGAAACATTCCTATGCTTATAAGATGTTATGGGCCTCGTTAAGGAATGGTTAGCATGTAAGAGTGTTATGTGCATAAATAATAATATGTATAAGAAGTTATACATATATGTATAAGAAGTTATACATGTATAAAGAAGATATGTATGAGGAGTCATACATAAAAGATGTCATATGAAGAATGTGTATGTATAAGTGTTATGCGTTCAAATCATGAACGAAAAGCTAAGTACATTACAGCATCCGATGTTGTAAAAGAGATAGTTGATAACCAGAATTTAATGGAACTAGAGTAGTTCCGTTAGCCGAATATCGTCTTCCGAGAGACTGTGAAAACAGTGGGATTGTTTGACTGGCTTTAGAACCAGAGTCTAAAACCTTGTTTAGACATGTACTTAGAAATGCTCTATGTGATGAAAAGATTGCATAGAACAAAGGAAAATTGCAATGGAAATTAGAGTGATACAACTGTTGCTAATCCTCTGACCAAAGCCGTTGGCATAAGGTAAACATGATGGTTATGTCATCTCAATGTGATTGAGCAGTATAGCTTAATTGCTGAATATTGTCATGTAAATATTGGATAGAGTATTGATATTTTCATAAGTGATGATCGCATTCATTGTTAGTGTTTCTTTAAGAACTCAATTATTCAGTTTGACTGAAAACATTAAATACCTTGTTTATCTGAATAAGTTGTGGAGACAATGTTGAACAATATTCAAGTGAATAAGATGAACATTGTATTTTGTCCCTAGTCACTTAATGAGGTGACGTCTCGGAGTGACTAGATTGTAAGTCGATTGATGGTTGTTCAACACCATAAGGTCATATGTGATGACTGGTCGATTACATAGGCAGAGTGTGTGACATTTTGGCGGACAGTGACCATTTAGAGAGTCCTTAAGTTCTATTATAGACGCCTGGTCATGGCGGGGATCTCTAAGATGTTCTAATGAGTCGATTCTTTTGACTGGAGACTATTATCTGAGCAGGTGCAGTTTTCGAGTGACTTTGGTTTTTGTCCTAGGTCGTCCCGTGAAAGGAGGCCAAAAGGGCATTTACTAAGTCATGGTGAGCTGTATTGTGCAATAGGATAGATAGGGCATATAGGAATTGTCCACCCACGTTGGGTAACTATATCTCAAGGCCACTCGAGGAGTTAATGACTACAAATGCGTGGCCACGCTCGGAAGTAATCAGTGATAGATTTTTCCGGTTAGGTAGTCACACTCCCGAACCACTCGCGATATGTTCGTGTGCAAGTGCGACCTGAAAGACAACTTTCATTGAGTGGGAGATTAAAACAGACAAGATAATTGGTAGCGCACACCTTGTGTCTAACAAGTGGGAGATTGTTGGAGTTAGTGTCCTCCACAATAGTGCGTTAACATAATAAATCTCATTAATGGAATATCATCAGATATTTAATTATTTGATCCTCGTCAGTTGATTAACGTAAATCGATAACGATTGGCTGACTAGAGTTTGATGTTATTGTCGTGAGACGGCGGTGATCAACTGACCTCTTTCGGCACACCTAAAGGAACGAACCCCAATAGACAACTAATTAATTGTATGAGATACAATTTATTTAGTTCCTTGATTTGTAGACTAAAAAGTTAGTCGATTATTTTTAGAGAGATTTCGAGTTGCGAACTCGAGGAGCGACAATTAATATTTAATTATCCGATAATTGAATAATAAGTTTTGGGAGACGGGTTTTAGTTAATTAACTGTTAATTTACTAAACTTGTACTAATTGATTAATGTGATTAATATTAGTACGTAAATAATATGTGTAGTGGTACACGTATATTTACGGAGTGAATTGGACGAATTAATTATGGAAGTATTTAAACATGATACGATGTTTAAAATAAAAATTACACGGATTTGTGCGACAAATATAAGAACCAACATGGACCCGTAAATGGTCAAGTGGACCGTGTAAAATAAGAGTAGTGGATGATTACTCACATAATCATTTCACCTTACTTTATATTCTTCCATAAGTTATCTTATAATAATTTTGCATGTGATGTAAGATTGATAAAAAAATTAGAAATTCACTCCTACACTCCTCACCAACCCGCCACTTTTCCTCCTCTTTATGTACCAACATTTGCTCATTTGTACACACTACCTCATTTTGTGCATTTGCATGTGAATGTTTTGTTGGTCTTGTCTCTCTAAAAAACCAATAAAATCATTTTACTAAGATATGTTAGTAAAATAAATAATTACTAAGATGTTAGTAATATCTACATATTATCAAGGCTAGTCTTACTTATATCTAGTTAATATTAGTAAGGTTGTCGGGTAAGTTCTTAGGTGCAACAAGAAGGAGATCTTCTTTTTGAAGATTTGGAAGGAGGATCTTCCATTTGGAATAAGCTCAAGAACAAGCTAGTAAGGTGAACTAGTTTGTGCCCTTTTTACCACAAATTCAATGTAAGGAAATTGTTTTTCCTTATACTTTCTTTTTATGCTTTCATATTAGCATGCATGTTACATAGATCACCTAAATGACAATTTATGAGATAAATTAATTTTATTAGAGAGTCTAATATGGATCTATGATCTTTCACGACCTGCTAGACACCTTGCATTGAGTGGGAGATAGTAATGGGACAAGAGAATTGGTGACGCACACTTGTCATGAGACAAATGGGAGATTGTTGGAGTATGTGTCCTCGACAATAATGCGATCACATGTTTAAATGTCATATTAAGAATCTTTGAGGGAAAGTAATATTTTATTGTCAACTGATCCACATTTATCGGTAATGATTGTCTTACTAGAGTTTGACAATATTGTCATGTGACGGTGGGGATCAGTTGATCCCTTAAGGTCATACCTCTAGGGTAACTTAATTGATTAATTAATTAATTGTATAACGATACAAGTTAATTAATTCCTTAAATTTGAACGGATGATTTTGTGAGTGAAAATACCTATCTTATTGTAATTCGATTAAATAAGATTCGTGCTAAGTAATTAAATTGTTTTATTACTTAGGTTTATTTATTGTTTATGAAACAATTATAATAAGAATGATTTTTTTTATTATAAATGCAAGTAGTTGTGATTTATAATTCTATGACCAATTTTAAGTAATTGTAATTTTGAGTTACTAAGTTAATTTTGTATTTCATTTATATAATGATTTTTAATAAGTTAAAAATGCATTATTTAAATTACATGTCTAGTAACATGACCAATATGTCACACTATACAAATTAACATTTGACAAACTTAAAATGGACACATTTTAAATGGTTGAGCCATGTAAGTGGGAGGATAAGAAGAAATTGTGCTTTGTTATTTTATTTAATTGGAAGACATAATCATAACCTACTAATGATAGGTTTGCATGCCTAAAACCTTGAGAAGAGAAACTTGCAAAAGTATTGGGCATCCTACCCCATACCATTCAGCCACACCCATGCAAAAGAGGAGAAGTTTTTCTTTCATTAATTTATAATTCATTCTTATATAATTATATTGATAATTTTTCACCATCTCCTTAGTTTTTGTGGTGAACACACTAGAAAATCTCACATCATCTCTAATATTATTCTCTCATACTAGAAGTAGTATACTAATAATATTAGTAATAATTTAAGGTCACAAATACTAATTTCTAGTAACAAAATTAGTATTTGTATTACGAGTGTTTCCTTGGTACAAATCCTTAAGGAGTAGATCCCATTATTGGATCTAAGGTTTTTGGGGCATTTGGATTTTTCTTTAAGAAGATTAATTTGGTAAGAGACCAAATTAGTATAAACCACTCGGCCCTCATTGTAAGAATAATCGATTTTTTTTCTTACTTTGTATTTTTGTTATGCATGCATAAGTTCCTTTTAGTTTATGACTTAACTAAATAACACTTACTTATTAGAGGTGTCTAATAAGAGGTATATGATTCCATCAATTTGGCTATAACACGGGATTCAAATCCTTCTTCCCCAATTCATTTCTATCTTATACAAACACAAACACACACCATTTCTCCCTCAAAACCCTCAATCCCCTCATCAACAAAACACAAATTCCTCAACCAAATTCACCCAAATCAAAACAAAACTTCCTTAAATCACAATTAAACTACTCCTTTATCAACAAAAGGCCATCCAAACATCAAAATCCTCACAAATTGAATAGATTTTCTAGGTTTTGAAGACAATTTCGAAAATCCTAAATCGATTGGGAATTGATTGAAGCTTTAGGAAACAAGGAGCATACTAGCACAATATAGTTTGTTGATACAATTTTGACAAGGAGAACAACATGGCAAGAACAAAAGGTGGAAACAAGGCACCCACAACTTCAAATCTTTCCAAAAGGCAACAAGCTCTTCTAGCTTCAAAGGCTATGGTAGTGCATCAACCAAGGGTGGAGATTCAAGAAGTTGCTACTCCTATGGTGGAAGCTACACCTACTCCGGTCATTGAACAATTGCAAGATTATCCGGAGGTAACTTTCATAAACGATTCTCATAGGAAAGCATTTGTATCCCTTACTAGAAAGACTATTTTGCCTACCAAATTCATATGTCAAGATGCCTTAGACAAGTTGGGTGTGCTTGAGAGGACTAAGAATTTTTTCGAGTCTATGAATTTGAAAACCCTCTTTCAAATGCATGAATTGACTTACCCTTCCCTTACCATGGAGTTCTTAAGCTCCTTGAAGGAGACTAAGGTAGAGGGTCGGAAAAATGTTGAATTCCGCCTTGAGAACAAGGATAGGCGAATGTCTATGAAAGAATTTGGCAAAGTGTTTGGTCTTGAAGAACATTATCATTATCAGAAAAAGCCTTCACAATATGATGCCGCACCCCTATGGAAAGCGATCACGGGGCGAAAATTTGAGTCTTTCCATATGTGTCATGTTCTATATGTCCACCATCCGGGTATAAGAGTATGGCATAAGTTTGTGGGCAACACTTTAATTGCAAGGAAAGGCACTAATCACTTTACCGAGCTCGACTTTGTCTACCTTAAATCCACCATGAATATCAACAAAAAGTTCACCGAGGAATACAACATACTTCAACTCTTACTTGATCGGTGGCTTACAATTGACCATGGTAAAGATGGAGCGGCTTTTATTGTGAATGGAGGATTAGTAACATGGTTAGCCAAACACTTTAACCCGGATTTCTACAAAGACAAGACATATAAACCTGTTAAAGGAGGCAACATTCTTGATTTGACCACTATGATCAACAAGTTCCAATGGGTCGAGAATGATAATCTTGACAACAAGTATGAGTGGCTAACTAAAGAAGCTAAGTCCTTCATATTGCCTAACAAGATATGCCACATCAATGTTCGAAGTCCAAGCTACCTACTACCCGTCTCCGATGAAGCCGATATGATTATGAAGCAACATAGGGAATCGCATGCCAAGCCCTCCTCCTCCTCTATTGTGACTCCGCCATATCCATTCACCTACCGTGAATTCACACCAATTGGCACTAATGTCGTGGTAATAAATGATTACTTGACTCAAATATTACAACTCATGCATAAGGAAGCTCATGGGGATCGGGTCAATGCTTACCGAGCTCAATATCCACCCCTCCTTCATTTAGCAAGGCAAGGACTACTTGATCCTACATGTCCTTTGCCAAGTTGGGCGGATAGGGAGGTGTTCTTCCCAAATGCTTCTAGAGATGCCACCGTGGATAGTGAAGTTGCTAAGGGGAAGAAGATTATTGGTGAGAGTGGGGAAGGTAGTGACTCTTGCCATGAGGAATAAGAGGAAGAAGTGCAAAGTTCAAGTGATGATGAAGATGGTGAAGCCTCCGGGTCCATGGAGGTAGATGATGATGATAACGAGGAAAATGATGTCTCTATGAGGGACAATTGAGGTTTAACAAGCTTTTGGAGGATGCCACATATTCCCTTGTGAGTTTCCTACACCTCCTCTAGCTTTGTTTATGTCTCTTGTTTATAATTTTTTTATCTTGATCATTGGTTTTGAGTCCTAGCAACACTTAGAGGACTCCCACCTCTGTCTCATTGAGGTGTCTCATATTGTTCCCACTTTTGAAAATCCAAAATGACAATTAGTTTCATGCATTGCATACTTGTGCATGAACTCCCCCATTTTTACACTAGAAATAGTGTCTTACTTGGTTTCGAGAAGTTCAAGCACAAGCATTTGGAGTTAATCTAAATTAGCTCTCCAACAAATAAATTCATGCATCATATAGTGTAGTTTAGAATGCATCACTTGTGTATATGTCATATAGTTTGCATATTAGTGTAGAAATCATGCATTCTCATTTAGCTTGCATAATTTCCTATCGTTTTGGCCATTGAGGACAATGCCCATACTAGTGTGGTGATGGGAATTCTAACTTGACTTTTAAATCATAAATGATAAAAATTGAAATTTTTTGAAAAATACAAAAACATGTTCCTTTATTTTCATAATCATAAAAACAAAAAAAAAATATTGAAAAATTGAAAAAACCAAAAACATGTTTGTTCCTTTATATTGTAGAATTCTATATTTCGTATATACTTGTTTGTTTGTTTATCCTTATTTCACATTGATCGACTACGCCACATCCGAGGCATGAGGATTATGAAGACCGCATGGTATGATCTTTCCAATCTCCTTTTTCCTCTCTATGTTAATAACTATGTGGCTTTATTTTGATTGGTGCGGTACAAACCAATATGATTGTAGGAGTTGCATTTAGCTTATGTGGCATACTAGTTGATAGAAGCATATGCATAAGGTTGTATAAATGTTAGTTGCATCATGGCATATAGTTGCATTTTAGGAAAATTTTGTGAAAACATCTATTTGGGAAGCTTGACAAATGTATATAAGGCCCTTGTAGATACTTTTTCTTCTTAAGACTTTGCTCATTATAATGCTTCTAAGACACCCTAGGATGTGTCATGCTAATATCCTTTGACGCATGGATTAAGGCCTAGTCAAGAGTACCCTGTGGTGTGATAACTCCTTAGCTACCGTTTATTCCAAGGTGACCCTTGAAACCATGCAATCATCCTCCACCTCTATCACATTTTGTCAACAAAAGGGAATGGGCAAAAAAGTTATCAAAATTTGAGTTCAAGAATTGAAATGAAAAACAAGAAGTTTGCAATTTCCATCAAAGAAAAGAGGAGTATAAAAATAAGAACTCCTATACTTCAAATATAAGCACCCTCGCTACAAATGGGGTGGCTTTGAAAATGTTCAAAAGAAAAATTCAAAAAGTTGAAAATTGTCAAGTATTGAAATGTCAAACATCAAAGAAATGGCAAGAAGAAAGTGTTATCAAATGTCAAATGCCACAAGAAATTGGGGGGAAAAACAACAACAAAAGCAAACTCCCATGTGAAACTTAAAATACATTGATCCCTTTATCCATCGAATCCACTTTTATGCATGGTATAGAGGGGATGACCCTTCTTCTTGTCTAGGCAACAAGGGGAATTCCTTGATCCTCCAGTGTTTCTAACACCATAGGGAGTCTACTCTTGACGAAAGCATTTAACAATTGAGGACAAAGGTACCCTAGCTTGACACAACATTGAGGTGATTTATTGGTATCCTTCTGTTGGAGCTTGTGTCCTCCACAAATTAGTGTGATAACATTTGTAAATCTCTTACAGGTTCACAAGGGTATACTTCGTATATTTAAATCAGTTGATTAACGTTTACCTAATAACGGTTGGCTTTCTAGAAAGTTTGACGTTATTATCATACAGATGGCGGTGATCAACTGGTCCCTAAAGGTCACACCTATAGGATGTGCTTGAGAAATGTGGTTATAGAAATATAATCATATTGATGCCCAATGTGACTAAATAGTTAGTCAATGTGTTGATGAGATAATTATTTAATGAAAATTAAATAATATTAGTTAAGACTAATTAACTGTCAATTCGTAAATTAAATATAATAAGTTAAATTTAATTAAATATATGTAATGTTAGCTTGGACGAATTAATCTGTTAATTCGTAATTAAATATAATCAGTTATATTTAATATCATCAAGATTATTGTGTAATAGTGGTAATAGTGAGGGTACACATACCAAGAGGTCATGGGTTCGATCCTCACTAGATGACAATTCAACACACTTTATATATTTATGGAAAGACCAAAAATAAGGAGAATAATACTCCTTATTTCGGTCAGTTTGGCCGAAATTAGGAAAGATTTTTCTTTCCTAATTGACTCCAAAATTTCGGTCAGTATAAGAAAGAAAGGGAGATGTTTATTTTACCCTAATTCTTTTTCTTGACCTAGCCTCTCTCTCTCATCAGAAAAAAACACAAAACAACTAAAAATTTACAGAAAATTTTAGATCGATTCTAGCACAATCAATAGGGCATATCTCATATCGTCTTGGGTGCAACTGATAGGCGAATATCAATTTTGATATTGTTCTTAGGCCAATTTTGCTAGGACCGAAGGTTAATTCTGAATCCTTTATACTTTGTTTATGTATTTTGTTTATAACCTTTGATCATCATTGTTAAATTCGTTATAATCCTTCTAATTTAAGGGAAGTATACAGATTATTTCCCACAAGTGGTATCAGAGCACGGCAGAATTTTAAAAAAAAAAAAAAAAATTTTTTGGAATTTTTTTCCTTTTGTTTTCCTAATTGCCGAAAGAAAAGAATATTTGGAAAGTTTTTTTTCCCTTTTGTTTTCCTAATTGCCGAATAAAAAAAAGGAGGGGGGGGCTGTTTTTTTTTCAGCGGTGTGCTGCTGGATTTTAATAAAAAAAAAATTTTTTGTTGTTTATTTTTCCAACCGAGTACAATTTAAAAAAATTGGTTTTTGTTTTTTTATTTGGCCAATTAGTTATTGTGAATCGGTTCACAATTTAAAGATACCGAGTTATTTTAAAGCAGTTTAAAATTTTGACGGATAGAATTCATATTACAAGTTTAATATGGATTAAGAATGAAATTAATGTGATTAATTGCGGAATTGTCACTTAATTTAATTTAAATAGGTGGTTTGGATAAATTAATCAACATAATTAAGGAATTGTGTCATGTATGTTTAATTTATTTTTAGTTGATGGTTTTAATTTTGTTGAATGAATCGAATGAATGATTTTTATTTACGTATTTAATTTTTGCAATCGGTTGTAATTTGTATTACTTAGTGTGGCCTTAGTCAAATTATGTTTTCGTAATGAAGGAAACATGAATTTTTATGTAATTATGAGATCTCGAATCTCCTTTATTTTAGTTTTGGGTTTTGAAATTAGAATGTAATAAATAGGTCAATTATGTAATTTTATTTATTGTAATTTCAAAGAAGACTAAAGATGAAGATTCAAGCTCACTCCCGCTACATGGATCAAGATGGAACATCAAGACAAGCTTCTCGGGTCCAATGATGGATTCCAAACTTGTATTTATTGTTCATTTTGATAGGATAGACCACACTAGGACTTTTACTGTTTTTTACGTTTTTCATTATTATTGCTTTTCATTCACATGTTAGTAATTGCATCATATTCCGCCTAAAACCAAACCACCTACTTCTAAAATGCATGAAAATTGACTCATATAGGTTGTATGTTAGTTTTCATGGACATGCAGATGTCACAGTCTATAAGCCATCACCTTAGTTTATTCATTCTCGCATGCTAGATAATAGTTCACTTAAAATGAATTAAAATAAAGATGATGGGGTCTTCCTCTAAAACGGAAATTGAGATTAGTCTTTATAAGGGCAAACATCTATGAATCCCTTCTTCGTCGGTAGGCCTAATATGACCTCTTCTACGTTGGGTAAGTAGTTGTGTTGACTTAGTTTACCTCAACATCATAGTCCGAAGAGTTTCTCGTGATTATGATGGACTAAAGATAGAATTTACAGAAATTTATCGACCAAGAATTCTAACGGTAGAATTAGCTAAAAGGTTAGCTTATCAATTTGCAGAGAATTGAGTCTTGGGGTCATTTATATAATTCTTGAGGGAGGTCAATTGTATAAATGTTTTGAGTCTTCGCATTATGACATTAGTTCATTAGACTTAAAATCAAAACGATGCACATGCTTATTATTTTATTCTTCTTTCGCAGTGTAGAACACGTTTATTATCGATAATACTGTTACAACAAATGGCTGGAAATAACGCAATCCCAATGCCTAGTGCCACACTAGATCGTTCGTCCTGGCTAAAAATGTTCATGGACTAAATGAATCAGTCCACTCGACTGAAGAATGATGGGTCCAATTTTGCGGACTGGGAGGCGGCACTACGGAATGCTGCCACTGCTGACGGTAAGCTCAGGTATTTAACTGAGCCATTACCGGTCAATCCAGGCCCCAATGCAGGAGCCAATGAGTCACTCGCTTATAGTGATTCCGTTATGGAAGCGGGTGCGATAAAGAACGTACTCATCTTTGCAATGGAAACCAATTTGTAGAGACGCTTCATTGCCCAAGGTGCAAACAAGATTTTCACCACGCTCACTAACGAGTTCTCAAAGGCACCGAGAATCGTTACATATGAGCATACCTGTCGCTTCTTTGATGCGAAACTACAGAAGGGCCAACCGGTTAGCCCACACATTCTTCACATGATTAAGAATGTCGAGAAGCTGGAGGCACTGAATTGTGAAATCAGTGAGAGCATTGTCATTGACCGAATGCTTCATTCTCTTCATGATGGTTTTGCCCTTTTCAAGGCGAACTACTACATGAATGACTTGAAAAAGAGTCCTCATGAGCTACACTCCCTTCTCGTACAGACTAAGAAGGATATGAAATTGAGTGGGAGCGTGAAGCAGGATGTTCTCACGATTTACAAAGGTAAAGGTAAGGGCAAGGCTCATGGCGACCTAGCTGTAGGTAAGCCAAAGTTTAAGAAGCCAGGAAACTGTAAGAGTGCGCCTGGTGAGACTAGTGGCTCACAAGGCAAGGCAAAGAGCAAGGGCGGTGACATAGAGTGCCACCATTGTCACAAGACTGGACATTGGAGGAGGAACTGTCCCGTCTACCATGAGGACATCAAGGCAGGCCGCGTCGTTTCTGTTGGTATGTCATCTTATATTCATATGATTGAGATTAACCATGCAAGTTTCGGAACTTGGGTACTAGATACTGGTTGTGGTTCTCATCTGTGTAATCATTTGCAGAGCCTAAAGAACATCATACCTCTCGAAAAAGGTGATGTGGACCTGTGAGTCGGGAATGGAACACGAGTAGCTGCTGCCTTGAAGGGAACATATGTAATCCAACTCCCTAGTGGTTTTGAGTTATTTTTAAATAACTGTTACTATGTACCCAGTTTACTAAGAACATTATTTATGTTTCCGTACTTGCTAAAGACGGTTTTACATTTTCAATAAAGGATAATAGTTGTATTTTCTCTTTTAATGAAATGATTTATGGCAAGCAGTTTCCATGAATGGAATTTACATCTTAGATCAAACCACGGAAGTATTACACATAAATAATAAGAAATTAAAGGTTGGTGACAAAGATCAAACCTATCTATGGCATTGTCGAATGGGACACATAAATGAGAAACGCGTGAAGAAACTCGTTGATAATGGGACTATTCCCGCATTCGATTTTTCTACATATGGCACGTGTGAATCATGTCTCATTGGCAAGATGACTCGAATTTCCTTCAAAGGTGTTGGAATGCGCGCTAGTAACCTATTAGGAATCATACATACGGACGTATGTGGACCCATGTCATTTACCGCTAGAGATGGCTATAGATATTTTATCACTTTCACGGACGATTTGAGTAGATACAGTTATGTCTACTTAATGAAGCATAAAAGTGAATCCTTTGAGAAATTCATGGAATACCAGAATAGGGTACAGAACCAACGGGTAGAAAGGTTAAAGCACTCCATTCGGATCGGGGTGGCGAATATCTTTCAAATGAGTTTGATCAACACCGAAAGACGTGGAATCGTTTTGCGATTAACTCCACCTGGAACACCTCAATTGAATGGTGTGTCTGAACGGAGAAATCGAACCTTACTTGATATGGTTCGATCCATGATGAGTCACACGGTAGTGCCTGATTCATTATGGGGTTATGCTTTTTTGTCAGCCGCTCTTATACTTAACCGAAGTCCGTCTAAAGCTGTCGACAAGACTCTCTATGAAATGTGGAAGGGAACGGTCCCTAACTTGTCCTTTATTCGGGTTTGGGGCTACGAGGCTTATGTCAAGTGGAGACACGAGGATAAGCTCGGCCCGCAATCGGTCAAGACATACTTTATAGGTTATCCAAAAGGAACATTTGGTCATTACTTCTATTCGCCTACCGAACATCGAGTTTTTGTTGCGGCTAGTGCGACGTTCTTAGAGAAAGATTTTCTTGAGAATAAGACGAGTAATAGAACCTTCGAGCTGTCGGAGATTCCAGAACTAACGACTGAGGAACGGATGGAGGAAGTGGTTCTTCCAACTGATGAAACGGTTAATATTCCTGAGGAACCTAGGAGGTCGGGTAGAGACTCTCATCCTCCGGACAGATACATTGGTATGGTCGAGGAGAATGACGTTTTACTTCTAGAAAGTAATGAACCCGCAACCTATAAAGGTGCTATGGCCTGTTCCGACTCAAAGCTATGGCTTGAAGCCATGCAATCCGAGATGGACTCCATGTATGAGAATAACGTATGGGATCTAGTTGATTTACCTAATAAGGTCAAACCTCTACAATGCAAATGGCTTTACAAAATAAAGTGTTCCGTAGACGCGCAACCAGATATCTATAAGGCACGACTTGTGGCAAAAGGTTTCACTCAAGTGCATGGATTGCATTATGATGAGATTTTTGCACCTGTAGTCTTGCTACGTTCCATTCGGATAATCTTAGCGATTACCGCATTTCATGATTATGAGATTAGGCAAATGGATGTGAAAACCGCCTTCTTAAACGGTTATTTGGAGGAAGAGTTGTACATGGTGCAACCCGAAGGTTTCATAGATCCTAAGCATCCTAAGAAAGTATGCAAGCTTAAGCGTTCCATTTATGGACTTAAGCAAGCTTCTCGGAGTTGGAATCATCGTTTCGACCAAGTGATAAAAGAGTATGGTTTCACTCGATCGGTCGAAGAACCATGCTTATATATCAAGTCGAGTGGGAGCAAGATTGTATTCTTGATATTGTATGTCGATGACATACTCTTGATTGGGAATGACATTCCTCTCCTATCTTCGGTTAAAGGATGGTTGAAGAACCATATCTAGATGAAAGATGTGGGTGAGGCACAGCGCATTTTGGGAATCCGTATCTACCGAGATAGATCACGACGGACGTTATCACTTAGTCAGGAGTCTTATTTGGATAAGGTTCTTGAGAGGTTCAGCATGACCAACTCCAAGAAGGGAAACCTTCCTATGACGAATGGGATGCAGTTGAGCAAGTCTCAGTCACCTACGACGCCTGAAGGGATTGAGCGCATGAGTCGTGTTCCTTATGCATCCGCAATAGGATCAATCATGTATGCCATGATATGCACACGTCCAGACGTGGCATATGCATTGAGTATGACGAGTCGGTACCAAAAGACTCCAGGTGAAACACACTGGATAGCAGTCAAAAATATCCTCAAGTACCTACGGAGGACTAAGGATTAGGTATTGACTTATGGAGGTGATACTAAGCTATGCGCAACCGGTTACGCAGATGCTAGCTTCCAAACGGATCGAGATGATTCAAAATCTCAGTCCGAGTTCGTCTTCACTCTTAATGGTGTTGCGGTTAGCTGGAAGAGTTCCAAACAGAGTGTTGTAGCAGATTCTACTACTGAATCCAAGTACTATGCCGCTTCGGAGGCAGCAAAGGAAGCGATATGGATGCGTCAATTCTTACAGGGGCTTTCGGTAGTTCCTAGTTCGAATGACCCGATCACCATCTATTGTGACAATAGAGGTGCCAGCTTCCAGGCTAAGGAGCCAAAGTCTAGCAACAAATCTAGACATGTACTTCGGATAGCTCACCTGATCCGTAATTACGTGGAGCAAGAAGAGATAGTGATTGACAAGATTGCGACGGATGATAACATCGCGGATCCTCTAACCAAACCGTTGAATTATGATAAGCATGTAGGGCATGTTAATTCCATGGGAAATAAACATGTTCCTGAGTTGTAGTACTTGATTATGGATTTGATACATTATCTTTTTCATATACTATTTATAACTTCATCGTTTTATATATAATATTTTGTTTTTCATGTGGATTGTAATGACAACATTGAACGCCACAAAGTGAACGGAATTACATTATATTTCTTTTGGTCCGTAATTGCTAATGTGAGCTGATAACTCCGGCTATTATATTGTGCAGTCGATTGATGGTGGGTTCAACGAGCCATAAGTCAAACGGTTGACTGATCGATCACAGATGCGAGATTATGACGATACCTCGTAGGACAACTTTTTGTGACAACGTAATGGAGTCCTAAATGTTTAATAACATTTGATGCCAGGTCGTGGATAGGACATCTATTGTGTTCCTAGAGTCGATTCTTTTGACTATCGACTGTCTCTTGAGATTAAGGCAGTTTTTGGGTGACTTTGGTTTCTTTCTCACGGTCTACCGTATCTGGAGGCTAAGTATATTTTTTCTGGGTCATTTCATACTGTGCTTACATCTGTAGGATTCGAGTTTAGGAAAATATCCAACCCTTATCAGGTATAGTTATTTCTCAGGGCCACTCGAGGAGTTGTAACTGATATGCATGGCCATGCTCGAATGTTGATTCGTTTATCAGTTAAGTTACTCTCTAGTTGGGGAAACCACTCTTGATATTGATCGCTTGTAAAATACGACCTTTGTGAATTCGGATTTGCAAATTGTTTTACATTGAGTAGGAGAAATTTTATAGAATATGAGAATCGTTTATCACACATACACTTGTGAGGACAAGTGGGAGTTTGTTGGAGCTTGTGTCCTCCACAAATTAGTATGATAACATTTGTAAATCTCTTACAGGTTCACAAGGGTATACTTCGTATATTTAAATCAGTTGATTAACGTTTACCTAATAACGGTTGGGTTGCTAGAAAGTTTGACGTTATTATCATACAGATGGCGGTGATCAACTGGTCCCTAAAGGTCACACCTATAGGATGTGTTTGAGAAATGTGGTTATAGAAATATAATCATATTGATGTCCAATATGACTAAATAGTTAGTCAATGTGTTGATGAGATAATTATTTAATGAAAATTAAATAATATTAGTTATGACGAATTAACTTTGAATTCGTAAATTAAATATAATAAGTTATATTTAATTAAATATATGTAATGTTAGCTTGGACGAATTAATATGTTAATTTGTAATTAAATATAATCAGTTATATTTAATATCAACAAGATGAATGTGTCATAGTGGTAATAGTAAGGGTACACATACCAAGAGGTCATGAGTTCGATCCTCACTAGATGACAATTCAACACACTTTATATATTTTTGGAAAGACCAAAAATAAGGAGAATAATACTCCTTATTTCGGTCAGTTTGGCCGAAATTAGGAAAGATTTTTCTTTCCTAATTGACTCCAAAATTTCGGTCAGTATAAGAAAGAAAGGGAGATGTTTATTCTACCCTAATTCTTTTTCTTGACCTAGCCTCTCTCTCTCATCAGAAAAAAACACAAAAAGACTAAAAATTTACAGAAATTTTTAGATCGATTCTAGCACAATCAATAGGGCATATCTCATATCGTCTTGGGTGCAACTGATAGGCGAATATCAATTTTGATATTGTTCTTAGGCCAATTTTGCTAGGACCGAAGGTTAATTCTGAATCCTTTATACTTTGTTTATGTATTTTGTTTATAACCTTTGATCATCATTGTTAAATTCGTTATAATCCTTCTAATTTAAGGAAAGTATACAGATTATTTCCCACACTTTCTAGGCTTAGTAGTTTGAAGAAACTGTATCTGAGATGGAATGTGTACCCTTATATTGCTTCACCTTTAGATAATTTCCGCCACTTAGATGAGGAAAGTGGATATTCATTTTTGTAGATGCATCCATTACTTGCTTTTGTGTGCTTAATACTTGGATGTATTACCATTTTGGCAAGCCCCACCTTGCCTTGCAAGAAGTCATCCTACCTCATGGTTGTCTCTGTTGAAGGGGTGTTGTGAGACCCGCTAATTGTCTCATATCGGCTATATTAGTAGGTTAGTTTAAATAAAGGTCCTAGTTGTAGTCACCACTTTACTCGGGACGAGCAATGGTTCGGTTTGGGGATGTTTGATGTGACTCATATTTGAGCACGTTTAGTCCCCGAATTAACCTCGTTCCTATGCTTTATAGCACATAATTGGGTCATTTAATATCTTTAGTTTCCCATTTTGCAAATTCTATGAGGTTTTGTCTCCTTAGTAGGAAAGGATTGCTAACCTTGCATTTACGAGGCGAAATGGAGCTAAATGGATCGCATCCAATGACCAAGCATCAAAGAGAAGACCAACACTAGAGGCCTAAGTAGATAATAAAGTGAAATGGGCAATGATGAAAGGATCCTTGGATCCCCGACATGATCCTTACGGATTGTTAAGGAGCAAAAGAAGAAAAGTAGTCTGTCCACGAATCCGAGCGGATCGAGCACGATCCGGGCGTCTCAAAGCACCAAGATTCGGGCGTCTTGTGCCCAAGACGAGCGGCTTGCAGCACCAGAACCCGAGCGTCTTCCCCACGATCCGAGCGGATCACAAGTCAGAAGAGCCCGTGCCTTACCATGGGACGAGCGGATCGAGGAAGGACTTGCAAGAGGATCCGCTCATTTCCCTCGGGAGTAGCATTTCCTCAACTTTACTTAGGGTCTTAATAGTCATTTAAGCCCTTAGAAACTCTAATCTTTGTACCTAATCCTTAATATAAATACTCCTTTGTACTACCTATATTGGTAGCAAGTCTGAATCCATCCTCAATCAAGTTGTAATCATCTCTTAATTCTCTCAAATTAGTCTTAATTTAGTTGTAATACAATTCTCAATATTAATCACATCTTAATCTTTCCTTAATTTCTCTATTGTTCTTCCTTTATTTTGGGTAATTAGAAGATTATTTGGGTTTATTTGGAGGATTGACAACCTTCCATCAATCATCAAGTACTTCTATTATTCTTTGCTTTATTATTTGAAATCATCTTCATAGGTATAATTATCTCTTAATCTTTTTTAATTATTGTTAATCGCTTTTATTTATTCATCATGTTTTGCTTTGTTAGTATGATTGACAACCTTATTAACATGCTAAACTTGATCATGAGTGAGTAGTTTCCTTAGCTAGGGTAAATGGAGAATTAGGGGAAATAAACATGGGGAATGATTCATGCTTAATCTAATATGTTCTCATAATTAAACTGCTTGCTTGTTGTGATTTCAACTTATGCACATGTTATGTTTGATAAAATGTGAGCCTATGATTCCTTGCATTTTTATCCATCACCTATCTTTTCAATGAGGCTTGTAAGCATATAAACCAACTCGAGCCTCATTATACCATGCATATAGTTGGATAGGAAGGATTAAGTCGACTTGTAGGTGTTGTACAATCTAATCGATTCGTCTCCGGGACCCAAACCTTCTTAGGGATTGTAAGCTTATACACCAACTCGATCCTATCACAACAATTAGTTATTGCTATATAATTGAGAAACATGTTTGTATGATCAACTCCCATGAATCCCCTAGGAACCCATGACACCCTAGTGTCTTTAATCAATTGTTTACATCCCCTTTTTATTACCTTGCTTGTTTTCAATGCTTTACTTTTATCTTGTTAATTAGTTTAGACCAATTTCATCTCAACCCAAATTGTGACACCCTAAGACACAACCATTTGCAATTGAGAATCCTACATCAATATCCCTCCCTTGGGATCCGACCTTTACTTACCTCTTTACTGAGAGTAGTTTGTGAAGTTATAAATATTGTTTTGGTTGGTAGCTTTTGACGACGAGTTTTAAACCGGACCAATTCTAATAATAATTGTATTACTACACTAGTAATATTACTATGTGTTATTAGAATTAGATGAACAATTTTATGAGATCTAAAAACAAGTTTTTAGAGAGAATAAAAGAGGTTTTCTATCAAAACCCGAAAATTGTGTAAGAATGAAAAATAAAAGTAAAAGATGCTCGTATGGAGCCTTGTGAGGCCGGGTGAAAGGAGGGGAGAGAGGCCAATGCATGGATTTTGTCTTACCCATAAAATGTAGGATTGCATGGCTAGTTAGTGTAGGTTATGATTGTGTTTTATTTAACAATTAAATAAAACACCCACTAACTTATATGTCCTCCCCTTTTTGGTCCATACATAAACTGGACATCCATTTTATGTTTATGATTTTGTCAAATGTCATTTGTTAGGTCATGTGTCACACACTATGCCCATAACAAATTTTAATGCATATTTATTCAAATAAATATCTTTTCTTAATAAATTAATCACATATGACAAATTAGCTAGTAATTTATGATCACAAGAATAATATGGATCATATCAATATAATTCACAACACTTTGCAATTATTATTAATAAATCATTCTTAATTTAATTGTTTCATAAACAGTAATCAATTTTAGTAATAAAATCTTTTAATTACTAAAATAAATCTTATTTAATCAAATTACAATAAGATATAAATATTCTCACTCACAAATAAATTGTTCAAATTTAAGGAATTGATTAACTTGTATCGACATAAAATTAATAAACTTATCTATTGAGGGAATTGTCCTATATGTGTGACCTTAAGGGATCAACTGATCACCACCGTCAAACGACAATAATGTCAAACTCTAGTTAGCCAATCATTACTGATTAATGTTGATCAGTTGACTATATAATGAATCATCCCTTACGTATTCTTATTATGAGATTTAATTATGATGTTTAATCATGTGATCGCACTATTGTTGAGGACACTTACTCCAACAATCTCCCACTTGTCCGAGACAAGTGTGCGTAACCAATTCTCTTGTCCTATTACATCATCTCCCACTCAATTCAAGGTGTCTTGCAGGTCGTACTTATATTTGATCATATCTTGAGTGGTTTCCTCGATCTGGAGAGTAACCGTATGACCGGAATTATCTACCGTAGATACCTTCTGAGCGTGGCCACGCATTTCCAGTTCACTACTCCTCGAGTGGCCCTGAGATTTTAGATAACCCAGACAAGGGGGTGGACAATTCCTATCGCACTATTCGCTTTGAATAGCCACAGCTCATCATGACCCAAAAGATGCTCATTTGACCTCAGTTACGAAAATTGTAGAGCATAAATCAAAGTCACTCAGAAACTGCGCCACCTAGGGCGAATAGTCTCTAGTCAAAGAATCGACTCAAAAGAATACTATAGAAACTCTTGCCACGACCAGGCTATATGAATTACCAGAACTCTATAAGCGGTCACTGCCAGACAGAGTGTCCCATACAGTCCGCCTATGTGATCGACTAGTCATCTCTTATGACTCTATGGCACTTGAACTTGCCATCAAGCGCATCACACTCTCGCCACTTCGAGACGTCACCTCATATAAGCAACTAGTGTCCAATGATATGTTAATCCAGTTCACTTTAATAGGGTCCAACGTTGTCCTTACAACCTATTTGGATATAACAAAGTAATAAAAGAGTTTTTAATAAAACTCAAACGATGAATGCATTATCACATATGTAAAATTGATACTATATCAATTACTACATAATCTATAATCCGTACATAATATTGTATATAACTATACATCTCAACTCAATTGAAATGGCACGACTTATCATGCTTAGCCTATGAAAAAGTGTTGGTTAGCAAGTTTTAGCAATACTTTGCACTTTTCCTAACCTTACTATATACTATTTCCCATTCTTGTGAATAATCTTGTATTACAAGAACTTCTTTGAGTACGTGTCTAGATCCAATCTGGACATAGGCTCTCTTGCCCTTAAATAACTCCCACTGTCCTCACAATGTGTAGGGATAGGACCTTCGGTTATTGGAACGAACTACCATAATTCCTCCAATTCATAAAACTGAATCCTAATGTCATCCCTTCCTTCTTGCATATCTCATTATTGCAAGTGTACTCAATTTCCGTTGTGTACATCTCATTGTTCAACTGCCTAGGATGTTTCTATCAGATATCCTCCTTAAATAATATAGCCAAGATGGTTCTGTAACCAACCTTAGGCGTTTCGAATATGGTTTTTGTGTAAATCCTTGCACATAAATCCATCTCAATTCTAAATGCTTAACTTCACATCTTTATTACTTCCTGAGTACTAACTAATGAACTATGTGGCTATATAGAGACTTCTCTCAAAAATTTGATTTGTAACTTTTCGTCATACACTTCAAAGAGTAAATAGGGCAAATATCTTGCTCTATTCATAATCCTTTTCCAGGAAAAATCATGAATTAACTTGCTTTGAATACAAGATTCGCACACACCAAAAGATTCCCAATCAACTAGTTTGGGAGAGTAGTCAAAACTAGTTTTTAAAAGTGATTTTCAATCCAGAATTAAGAAATGTTTGGGGTCACCAACTTAAGTTTTGTATATATGACATTTTATTTCTAGTTTAAAGGAGTAGATTAATTAAAGGAGTAGGGAGAACCTGAAAGAGAGACGGCGATGATACTTAATATTGAGCATGAAATTACTGGAGATTGATAGCAGAAAGTCTCTCAATAATCACTTCGCATTTTTCTTATATACCAGACCCTAATTCCGTGCAATTAAATTATCGACGATTGATTAGGATTTATGATTTTGGTCATCCTTGAGCCTAGAGCAGATGAAGAAGGTCGTCAGTTGCGAGGCTAGAGGAGAAGATCGTGATTAATTAGTTAATCAGAAAGGAAGTGGGGTTGAATGAGAGAAGAATGGAGATGACTGATGAAGGTGGAGACGGAAGAGAGAGAAAATAGGGGAAGTCGGTTTTGGTGATGGGCAGTCGGTTTGTGAAGATGGGTGAATGTGCAGCGGCGGGGTTCTTTGTGGAAGTGGGTAATTGGGTAGTCTATTTTTTCAATTTCAGTAGGCTATACTCAATACAATGAGAATTGAGGGGGATTAAATGAGATGTCTCTGAATAAAACCGCAATAAAAGTCTTATAGTGGCGGTTTTAAATCAAATTGTCACACATTTTTCACGTTGGTTGTATAATTAAACCACCAAAAAAGCTGTATAGCGGCGGTTTTTAAAGAAAAATGCCACATTCTTTTCACGTCGGTTGTAAATTAAACCGCCACAAAAGCCCTATAACGGCGGTTTTTAAATAAAACCGTCACAAATAGTTTATTTATAACGTCGGTTCTTAATTAAAACCGCCACCAATACTTTCTTAACTACTTTTTGTGGTGTTTTCTATTAGAACCACCACTATAATAGCGTCCCGATAGGGTGTTTTTATACTAGTGAATTGATTTGGATTGGAGTTGGTGAGTCTAAACTGATAGAAGCAATAAAGTAAAACAGGCAAAAAATTAAGAGATGTAAACAATTAATAAAGATACTAGGATGTTATGGGATCATAAGGGAATCATGGTCAGATAGCATAAATGAGTTATGCGGATGCAAGCAATTATTATTGTTGGAATTGAGTTAGTTCATGTCCTATAATTCATAAGAAGATTCGGGTCCCGAAGCCGAGTCATTTGTGACTTTACAACACCTATAAGCCTACTTAATTCTTCCTATTAAACTACATGCATGATAAACCAATTCTTAGGGAAACTTACGTCTCGGAGCCGAGTCGGTTAAGACTTTACAACACCTACAAGTTGACTTGGATTTTCCCTATTCGACAATATGCAAGGTCTAACAAGGCTTATTGAGTTGGTTTATATCTTACAAGCCTTGTTGAAAAGATAAGAGAAACATGCTAGGTTGTCAATCAAGCATTTCATCAAACATGATATATGCATAAGTTGAAGAACAATAAGCAAGCATTCATATGAAATCATTAAGCATAAATCTATCCCATGATTGACTCCCAAAATCCCCCACTAGTCCTAGTTAAGTAACTACTCACTAATTATCATGGAAAACATGTTATTAATAGTGTCAATCATCACAACAAGTATAAACATGATTAAAGAGTGAGGAAATAAACAATAAAAAGTAAAGAGTAAAGAGATTATACCAAACTTAAGATGAACAATTGGAAAGGAAAGAATAATAGAAGAAAACCTGATTGATTGATGAAGAGTTGTCAATTCTCCAATAATAACCCAATAATCTTCAATCACCCAATAATAAACTTGAACAATAATTAAGATAATAGTAATGTGTAATTTTGTGGAATGAGTAAAGGGTAATCTATTCTAATCTACTCCTAATCTAATCTAAGAGAGGTTTTTATCTAGGAGAGAATTGGTTATTAGCTAGGTAGTACAATGGGGTATTTATACTAAAGATTAAGTACAAGAATTAGGGTTATCAAGGGATTAAATGACGATTAAGTCCTTAAGAGAAGCTTGATGATTTGCAAATCCCGAGGGACATGCGCGGCCTGAGTAGCAACTCCCCAGGGACACGCGCGGCCTGACCTTGAGAATGCTCGGGACAGTAAGGGAATCCGCTCGAGCTGGCCCTCGGGACGCCCGGATCCTGGGCTGGTACGCTCGTCCTGAGCTCGGGACGCCCGGATCCTGGGACAGGGTTCCTCCTCCATTCTTCACTGCCTAACAGTCCGCTCGTCCTGGCTTCGGGACGCTCGTTCTGAGTCTAGGACGCCAGGCCAGAGTCTGGGACGCCCGGATCATAGGTAAGCTTGTCTATTTGAGATCAGATTGTAAAACGGACGTCATTTCCTCATCCAGACGCTTATTGGAGTGATTCAAAAGCCTATACAACTTTATTTTTCAACGTCGTTTCATCTATCATAGTTTCAAAGCCAAACAAGAAACTCATGGTTTGGTTCCAAGCAATTTCCTCTTGTAATGGCTTCCTTCTCGTCATCCTTGCTCAACAACTTGTGGGGATTGATTCTTGGGTCATGGGGGTTGTCCTTCATTACCCTAAAACTTGATTTATTGAACTACGGTCTTTCGCCTTGGTCTCCTCTTCGATGCTTGTTCGTTGGATGTTATCAATTTAGCTCTGTTTCACTCCGTTTGGGTAAGGTTGGTACTCCTCTTCTACAAAGGACACCAAACCTCATAGTATATCCATAATAGGAAGCTAAAGACAAGAAAAACCCTAATACACACTAAAAAGCATAGGAACTAGGCTAGTTAAGGGACTAAATATGCGTAAATATGAGTCACATCAACCTCATTAGGTGGATACCAAGTATCTACCTAGTTCGTTGGTAAAAGAGATGAAGAAGTAATAACCTTTTCTGATTAAAATTGTATTCGACCATATACTTCAAAGTGTAAATAGGGCGAATATCTTGCTCTATTCATAATCCTTTTCAAGAAGAAGATCATGAACTATCTTTCTTTGAATACAAGATTCGCACATACTAAGTGATTCCCAATCAAATGGTTCGGAACACTAGTCAAAACTAGTTTCTAAATGCGATTTTCAATCGAGAATTGAGAAATGATAGGGGTCACCAACTTGAGTCTTGTATATATGACATTTTATTTCTAGTTTGAATATAATTACCTTCATTTGTATGGTCTCACCATAAACTTAATCGTGGTATGTAATTGCACAACGCTTGTTTTAATTGCATAATAGGGAAACCCTTTGTTTTTATACAAAAACTTGAATTATATTCTAATTTAGAGTTAGTGTACATCATAAAAATTATTGAGGTACATTTCTAAATACAAAACTAAAATGAGTACACTACAACATTCATATGTTCATGGATGAAATGGCAACTACCCTAGTTCCTTTCATGCAAATTTCTGAACTTATTCTTTCTAGTCGTCACACGATAATGCCAAATATTTAAAATTTTCATGTTCTTAACTAATTAAGTGCTTGATGACAAGTGTTTAGGTTGAGAAATAAGACTTTTGAACCGTGGATGCATAGAAGATATCATCAAAACATATTTTGACTAATCATTACTTCTATACATACTTCTTCGCAAGAAATCATACATAGGTATGTTAGGAATTTAAGATGCTAATCTTATATGACATAGGATAATTCCTATGGAGTTCTATGGAATAGAACGATTCCTATGGAGCTAGTTCATGCCTTTTTTAGACGGTTCAATTGATACTTTTAGAAAGGAGATTCTATTTGTCTTTAGCTATAGTGGTTTAATGGAGACATATATTAAAATCTAAATGACATCGTATATGTCAAAGAGCAAAGATATAGAAAAAATTTAAACAACGAAATAGTGGGGAAACTAACATTCATCGTAATATATGAAATTTTTTAGCAAGTTTTAGCATTTATATAATGACCTCCACCCAATTATATAAACGATTCCAAGATCCAAATTTATACTAGCTCGATTGTGGGACAACGGTCCCTCTACAACCTTTACTAATACAATTTGGTGGGTTAACTCATTTAACCTATTCTACACTTAGAACTCTCGGTCGATGAAATTACATTAAGTTCATCTTTAGCCCGAACCTATTTAGTCAACGGTCCCTCTAATACTTTCGTTGAGATCAACCAAATTTCGAAATGTAACAACATCTTATTACCCCACTTACCCAACTTTAAAAGAAAGCACCTGTGGACAGCGGGCCGCCCACGGGGGCGCTTGGTGAAGGTCGGAAAACAAGCGTTTGCATTTTGTAAGGAGTCGCCACCAATTTTTATGGGAAATTGGAACCGTTCGAATACCTCGTGTCATGTCAAGACACAAAGTAGTGACATGAACACTAAGCAAACGATACCCTTAGCATTCTATGTCTAGAATGACTCTCGTGGATGCCAATGAACACGGGTGCTCACGGAGATCTGGAGTAAGGGGTGAGGGTACGTATTAGGAAGCTCTTTTGATCGAACACCTAATCCCGCCCGCCTCGATAGCGGCCTCTACTAATGATTAGGGAAGTTATTCGTACTTGATATATCGTCGATTATATGCATCCAATGCAACATCCATTGTTTTGATCCTAGCATGTGAAGATTAATACTAAGTCGGTTGACACGTAATTTAGCATACAATTGGGGTCGAAGTTGGATTTAATGCTGATTTACATGTGAAGGCATACAAACAATAAAAGGAATAAAAGAAATACAATAATGAAAATTACATTAATTACATTGGAATAGGCTATTTATGTCGAAAATACCTTTAAAACAGATGATTTGAGAAAAGAAATAAAAGAATGAAATAAATCAACTAACGAACAGGAATTAACGATATTACGGATAATAGTTAGTTAATACATGGACTAATTAAACTAGGTCAAGGCAGAAACGGAGTTCAGGGACAGAAATCACCCTGGAACAGGCGCAGCAGGACTGCGCCCTCTGGAAGAGGCGCAGCAGTTGCTGCGTCTGTTCCAAGGGTGAGTTCTGGCTGTGAAGCCGGAACTGCAAATCGTTAATGTCGATTGGTGAATTTAATGATTGATTGAATTATTTACTCGGATGAAAGTGATTAATACTTTTATTACATGTCAATGATGGTCATGAAAACGATAAACATGGATGAGACGGATACAAACGGATTAATTACATGAAATTATGATGGAAACATTAATGAGTCTTCTGTTGAAATAAGTCTAAACATGACGAATATACAACGAATATGCGAATAAGCAGATGAAAATTATATCAATGACGAATTCCAGAAACTCAATATGAACAAATTGAATCTCTAAAACCCGGGTTTGAATTTAATGACGAAAACCCGCAAACAATGGATTAATTGGGATTTAAGTCGGATTTATGACAATTAAAACATATTAAAGACGATGAATAATATACACATGTGATCTATATGTTATCATGATGAAGAATAAACAAACGAATAAGCAAAAGTAGGATTTTGAACACGGATTACAGAGGACGAAGAAGAAGAAAAGAAGCAGGAACTGCGGCAGCCTCACGAAGAGGCGCAACAGGAACTGCGCTCCTTCGAAGAGGCGCAGCAGTTGCTGCGTATTTTCTCGACGTCTGTCTACTGGAAATCCGCAAAAACAGAGTTTTAAAGCACGGTTTTAGAAATCGGTTTTAATGGTGTATTCGACATAAATCTTACAATGGTGATACGAAAAATAAAATACAATAAATAAAAGAGGAATTGTACACCCTCAGACTTACATGTTGACGAAACGAGATGAACTAAGATATCGATTAGTGAATGCTCGACGCGAATGCAAAGAGAGTGCCCTCGTAAGAGGAAAACGATTGATTAATTTAAGTTGATTGAGTGTAGTTGGTCAAATTGGTCGGTCATGCAATGGAGAGGCTGGTACCCGGAAGGATCCGAGCTTACGTGGTCGGAAGTCCAAGCACGTAGGCGCCAATTAGTAAGAACGAAGTCTAGAATGCAAAGGGAGAAGAGAAGGGCGGACACTCGCGTGAGAAATATGAGGAGCGAAGGCTCCTATTTATACTAATCACGTGACGGAATTAGGGTTTCGGAGACTCTTTGGAAGTGAATCTCGGAAAGATATAAAAAAGATACGTGGAACATGCAAAGAAGGGCCTGGGAAAAGGCGCAGCAGCCACTGCGTCTCTTGGAAGAGGCGCAGCACCTGCTGCGTCTGTTCCCAGAAGGTTTCCTCCTGCTGAAGAAAGATCTCCGCGTTTGAGTTATGGTAGGACGGAAATAATTCGATTATCCTATGAATATTACAGGATATTATTTGCCAAAAGATAGAATTTGTGAAATATGGAATAGAAATATCCGGAACATTCCAGAATATTCCGACTCGGGATTTAACAGCTATCAGAAAATGGAGACGGTTTTTGACCCGGACTCCGAATGTACTCTAATTACTGCCAAAACGACCGTATCAGGACGTAGATGACAACTATGAGGTCGACATTAATATTTGAGCAATCACTTGACGATAATCTTACGAACTGTCACAAATCGTTCCGCGAATGAAACATGCGGCCCAATCATCACCGGGTGGTTTGCGGGAGGTGCAGAAATGAGGTATCTACAGAGCCCCCACTTTGACTGAGGCTTGGACAAGGCGAAAGTCAAAGTATAGCCATCAGGTCAATCGAAGATTACAACCTGACGACTATGGCGACGCGAGGCGCTCAAGGGGTCGAACCAAGGACTGTCGTCGGGAACATTTTAGAGTCTGTCGACTATCGGGGAGGGTCGTTTAAAGTCCATTAGACTACGTAAGGAAGCTCGCCAGCCATAAGAAGAAACCATACCTGAGATACCCCTGGGTGAAGCGGGACTGAAGACCCTTCGGCAAAACTCTTTGGTCTGAAGATAACTTGGCGTCTGAAGACATTAGGGGTCACAGGGAACTTTGGTCGAACTCTGCGGGGAAACAAAATATTGAAAGCAAGCAGGACGTCGTAGAAATCGCTGGGGAATCCGCTTGCGTTAGTCTCAAGCGAACTCGGCAAAACTTGAGGTTGAATCGCTTGCGTCGGTCTCAAACAAACTCTTCTTTGGGAATATTTTGACGACTAGGAACATCTAGATCGTCGTGGGAGAAATCTTGAGTGAGCGATCGCAAAATACTCTGCTACTGGATATAAGGATTTGAGCAATCTCGCAAAATATCGGGCTGCTATTTGGATAAAATGCGGGCCGGAACGAGAGAAAATCATCGAAACTGACCAAAAGAATATAATAGCGTCAAGGAAGAGGCGCACCAAAGATGGGCCCACAAATAACGAACTTATAACGAATTTTTGAAAATCCGTATGGAGGGAACACAAGGAAGAGGCGCAGCAAGAGCTGCGTCTCTTGGAAGAGGCGCAGCGCCTGCTGCGTCTTTTCCCCAATTTGGCTACTTCTGCGTAACAACGCGAACTCAGAAGGATTGTATTTCATTATTTCGAAACACAATTCTTTCAATTTCTCTCTCAAATCTTCACCATTTCCGTCGAGGTTTGATTCAAAAGCTTGCATTAAACATGACTAATCGAGGTATGTGTTCCAATTTTACATTAATCATCTACATTTGTTGAATTTTGAGCAGCGAAAACTAGGGTTTTCGACCCTTTCGATCGTAAATTTGGGGCTTTTGCCCCAAATGGATTTGCTATGCCAAATTGATGTTAGAAACGGATAGTAGGCAATGTTAGGAACATAACCATTTATTTGCTTCGAATTTTCATCGAGTTTTGAGCCTTTGAGTGAATTTTGAGACGGTTTTACAGCTGAACCGTAAATTGCTTCGAAAATAGCCTTAGGAATTCCCATTGGCGATGAAATTTGATATTTGGGATCCTTGAATGATGGGTAAATTTCTTACCATCTCGGAATTTTGGTTCGTGACAACTTTCTCAGGACACCTTTCTAGGGCATAATCGTCGTTATAGCGAAATGCTGCCGAATTTTCGATTTGAACCTGGAACTAGGCTTTGACTTGGACTTGACTTGACCCAATTTATCACATGAGTGATTGGGTTGGCGGGAATATGGCCAAAGATGGCATGGAAAGGGCAGTTTTCGGGGCTTTGAAGGCTCGAAAACTCCTTAACAAAGGCTTGTCGTTGTGTGACGCGGCCTGAATTTACTTTAACGTTGCAGGTGATGAGGCTTCTACTTCCGGGAGGACTCCCATGGAGATAGACGCCAGTACTGTTGAGGAGGCTTTAGAGCAGGCCTTCACCGCTGCGGTGATGGCCACTGGAGACGAGGCTCACGAGGAGGAGGCCGTCGAGGAGGAGGAGGCCCCGAGACGGGCCAACATTGGGCGAGGAGGTCGTCAGCTGAGAGGAGCTCCTGCGTGGGCTGAGACTTGGGAGAGTAGGCACCTTGTGTGGGCAGCATAGGGTCACCTGTCCTACAGGACGGTGAAGAGCTTGGTAAATAAGAATTCACTACTCGTTACCTATCCTCTTTCATTCTTTTTGTCCAAACTTCTTGCAAATTTCATTCAAAACTAAAGATAGCTTTGTTTCAAATCATAATAGGAGGTCGGGAACATTAAGTCGTTCTCGGGTTACACGACAGCGATGGAGCACTACGAGCGGCTGTCAGCGGAGGAGAGGGCCATGATCGAGCGTGGAGCGTTTGGTCCTCTGGTTCAGGTCTGGAGGGATATCGTGAAGAGGAAGTTGCGGGCTAACCTTAGCCTGGTCCGTGCTTTCTTGGACCGATTCTGGGATACGACTTCCACATTTCACCTACCTTTTGGTGAGGTGGGAGTCACTCTGGAGGATTACGGCATGGTTTCTGGTCTGCCGTGTAGGACCGAGGAGATGGTGTGGCCGGAGACTGCTATGAGGGCGGATTCGGCCGAGGCGAGGAGATTGATCGGCTGGAACTTGTCGCCGAAGGCTGTTGTAGTGCTGGGTTTAGTACCCAGTACCTACGTTCGAGACTACTTTGCGGGGAAGACCCCGGCGCTGGTGACGATCGATGGGAGGGAGACTGCTCCTCCTCCTTGTACAGCTGAGCAGAGGGCTCGTCTGTGGCTTTGGTGGTTCCTGTCTTCGATTTACCTCGGAGACAAGGGCGAGAGGCTATCGACGAAGCTTCTTCCCTTTCTTTCGACCGAGTTCCCTAGGACGCCGGGGGACCGGGTTATCTTGGTTTGCGGTCCTCATCCGCTTCATGAGGGCCATGGTTCGTCCGGAGTTGATGGAGAAGGGGACTTCTCCCGGCGCTGTCGGACCGGACTACTGTTGGAGGTATGAACCTTCCTTTAGACCAAAGTAAATTCCTTTCTTTATCGAATCACGAAAGATCGTCATTGATTATTCTGTTTTACAGGCATGGGTGTACTCTTACTTCCCGAGCCTCGCGCCCAAGAGAACGGAGCCGTTGGAGAAGGCCTATCCCGTGGTGAGGGATTGGGTGATGTGCCGGACGAAGATCAAGCGCTCTTCTCACAATGTCTACCGGCGGGACGTGAACGCCCTTCAGCTGAGCAGCGTGAGTATCTCACTCGTATTCATTTATATTTCTTATCCTTTGCCTTCATTTGATCATAGGAATGATCTTTGCCTTATCTTGTCGTAGTGGGTGCCCAGACCTTGGGCGGAGTACGCTGGAGCGCCTCCTTTTGTCGCTGAGGTCCTTCGACCCAGGAGCTCGAGTCGGCTGCTGCTGTGGACGTCGATGGGTCCTGTGTGGTACTTGGGTGAGCGGTTGGCTCGTCAGTGCTCTCGGGACGCGTTGACGGTTCCCGTCGATCCTCCCAGGACGATGTTTAGGGAGCCTTCTGAGGCTGAGAGGGAGGCGGACTTGGCTGGTGCCAGTGACGACGACCTTCTTCTGCCTGGCGAGGACTACTCGGCGTTCCTTTACGGGAGGTTGGCGTACTGGCCGGTAGTGGTGAGTATCTTTTACTTTTTCTTGATTTTATTATGAGAATTACGACGAAAGGTCGTCGATTAACGAGAACTGTTTGTCCTTGCAGGAGGTCGAGGCGGCGGGCATCGAGCCCCCAGAGTATCCCGAGACCCTCGAGTACACTGACGCGACTGGGAGGACGACGATCTCCGAGTTGCGTGACTTCGACGCAGCTGTGACGGATGCTGGCTTAGATGACTGGCAGCATCTGATTCGGAGGGTAAGTCTCCGATTTGTATGACTTTTGTGTAAGAACACATTTGATTGAGTTTTCTCAATTTACCGAGAATTTCTTTTGAAATGCAGGTCGCGCCATCTCGGTTCGTGGCACTATGGAGGGTGGCCAACCGGCTACGAGCTACCGCCATCGAGGCACTCGTCGGCGGTCGAGGTCGTCAGGTATGAACCTCATTTGATTTCTTTTGATTTTTGATTTTCAGTTTTGTTTGAATTGATTGACATGAGCCAATTTTTTTTTCGTTTATAGGTGGTCGTGAGTGGAGCGAGAGTTGACCCGATCTCGGGAGGAGACAGACTCGCTTGTTGAGGGAGCTCGAGTTTCGGGATGCCGAGATTGCTGCTCTTACGGCGAGGGTTCTTTGAGTTGGAGGGTGCCAATGAGTAGTTTTGTGCAGTTTTGTAGACTTGTACATTTTGGACATCTGATTTTGAACATTTTTGGACTTTGTTTGGGGCGCAAGCCCCCAGTTTGCTTGGACTTTTGGACTTTGTTCGGGGCGCAAGCCCCCAGTTTGCTTGTACATTTGTATATATGATGGCCTCGAGTGCCTTTCTTGCTTTGGGTTGTGTTGCTTGTACTGCAGTTAGTTCTTGAACAGGTTTGGTAGATAACGGTTTACGCCGTCATGCTGCCGAAATTTACATAGAAATCACGCAAAACATACATTTTATACATATGGCCTTTGACCAGCGCGAAATGAGACTCGAAAGAGCACGAAAATGCAAAAAAAAAAATGCAATCATTTTGTCGGAAATGACCAGACGGTAGGGAGGGTTACCCCCTAAAAAAAAGAAAAAGAGAAATCTGTAAGTGTAGAAATGAAATGTTGAAATGAAAACAAAAGGAAATTGTTTCCCAAAAAGGAAATTTACTTCCTAAAAAAATAAATAAATAAATAAATAAATAAATGAAATTTATTTCCTAAGAATAAAAAGTGTGAGTGTCATGAAATGGCGAAGGTGTCGATGTCGTCTCGAAATGCGTGCCCGTGAAAATAGGAAACTTGAAACATGGTAAACTGCTCGTGTTTACCAAAATAAAATCCCGTAGGAATAGGAAATTATTCGGTATAGAATTAGGAAAGATCCAAACGCGGAAATCACAGAAAGTGAGCCTGGGGAAGAGGCGCAGCATGAGCTGCGTCCCTTTGAAGAGACGCAGTCTGCGCCTTTGTTCCCAAGCTTGTCCGTTCGGCGGATTTTTGGAAACAAAGACAATTAGTATAAATAGAAGCGTCGACGGGCGTTAATTCACACAATTCTTCCGTCTCTTCCTCGTCTATTCACATAAAATTCTCAAAATAAATCTTCAAGAGAAAATTGTCATCATGAATACTTTGGAGATCCGCTTGAAGGAATGGACCAACGAGTTTTCGAATGTGGAGAAGCATGACATGGGTGCTTATAACCTTGGGTCTTTGTTGAGTTTGAAACTCATCAAGATTGTAAAACCGTTCTTGGATGCTTGCATTGACTATTGGGATCCTAATTACCATGTTTTCGCGTTCCCAGGAGGTGACATTTGCCCATTTCCTGAAGAAATAGCTGCTATTGGTGGATGGGATCCTGAACATTTACTGTAACACCCCCATACTCCAAGTGCCTTACCAGGACCACTCAGGTATGAAGACATCACCATCTCGGTCGCCCGAGGTATGATAATCAAATAGACAAAAGAGAAACAATATTTATTATAAATAGTTTAATGAATAAGTACAATCCTTGAAACCAAACTAAAAGTACAATACATTATTCCAAACTAACTGTTCTCAACTGAAATGTAAATAAATGCTAAACTACAGCGGAAGACTCTATCGTCATGTCGTGGCCATCCCAGCTATCCCCGTACTCATCTCTATACCTGCTCAATATCTGCTCACCATCCCCGAATGGATCACCGCAGTTTTACAAAACAACACCGGGTCAAGTACTAATCACACAATCAATATAGATAACAATAATAAGACAAACAGACAAATTTGAATGAACGTCACACACACACACACACGCACCAACAACTCCCATCATCTCAATACCGATCGTCCTTTGGACCAGCCCACGCGATGGGGGACCGCAGCCGTTCCCACCTAAGCCCCGCTCATCGTACGAGCGATAACCCTGTCCATTAATGTGCACATCCCCTTTCGTGGCGGGTTCCACGAAGGGCGAAACTAGGGCGTGAGATCACTCCCGCAAGTGACCCCACTCAGCCGAGAACGCATCTCGAGAACCATCAACAAACACAATCACAATCACAATTACAATCATCACATCAATCAACTAACTACAGCACATCACCAATATCCCATTATGGGACTAATCGAGTAGGAAATCCTACCGGAAAGCACAACACGCAGACGGTATCTACAAAATTTGTATCAAAACGGCTCCTCTACGAACTCTCCTCCCACCATACAACACATAGATACTACTATTCAATTACTATTCATAAAAACCCCCAATTCCTAAATTAGGGTTTCACCAAAATTAAAAAAACATTATATAAATTACACTAAAAGCTTACCCTCGACGCAAGGAATCCAACGACATAAACTATGATGCAAACCGACCGTCTGAACTCCGGGAATTGTCAAGAACGCGATTAGGAAGAAGAACAAGTTGCTTTCTCTCTTAAACAGGTTTTAGGTTTTGTAAAAAGTGATTTAGAACAATGCCGAATAAGTTTAAATACCTTAATCGCGTAATTAACAAAACCCGAGAAAAACCCCGCAAAAAACCAGGACACTCGATCGAGTACCCAAGGTACTCGATCGAGTACCCCTACTCGATCGAGTGCCCCTGACTACTCGATCGAGTGCCCAACAGGTCAGAAACTGTTTATCTTCGCAACTTGCCCTTACTCGACAGAGTAAGGGCTACTCGATAGAGTACCCCCCCAAGACATAAATACAGAGTATTACAGTCTTCCCTCCTTAAAAGGAACTTCGTCCCCGAAGTTCAAACCACTACCAAAACAAAGGTACTCCAAAACATTCCCGACTCAACACCCAACACAAAACTCAACATAAAACACGCTACTTACTCAACCCATCCCGACAACCTACCGACGCAACCTATAAAAAGGTGTATAAAACTCTTAAAAACTACTCGCGATCATCTCCTACCCCCCTAAAAGAAACAAGGTTACGTCCCCGTAACCATACATACCTGATCAAAAAGGAAAGGGTAACGCTCTTTCATGATATCCTCTGCCTCCCATGTAGCTTCCTCAGTCTCGTGGTTAGACCAAAGGATCTTAAGCAAAACCGTCTCACCACTCCTGGTCTTTCTAACCTTTCGGTCTAGGATCTGCTTAGGTACCTCAAGATATGATAAAGACTCATCTAGCTCTAAGCTTTCTGCCTCCAACACATGTGACGGGTCACTCACATACTTCCGCAGCTGCGATACATGAAACACATTATGCACTCTCTCCAACGCAGCTGGTAAAGCCAAACGATAAGCAACTTCCCCAACTCGCTCTAAGATCTCATAAGGCCCTATAAACTTCTGACTTAGCTTGCCTTTCTTCCCAAATCTCATAACTCCGCGCATAGGAGACACTTTCGTAAGAACCTTGTCCCCAACTGAAACTCTATGTCCCGACGATGTAGATCTGCATAACTCTTTTGTCGATCTGGGCGCTCTCATCCGTTCTCGATCATCTTAATCTGTTCCACCATCTCATGCACCATCTCTGGTCCTAAAACCCTTTGCCTCAAAGACTATCGTCCCAACAGATTGGACTCCTACATCTCCTCCCATACAAAGCCTCAAACGGTGCCATACCAATACTAGTGTGATAACTATTGTTGTAAGAAAACTCTATCAAGTCCAACCTCTGCTCCCAGCTACCACCAAAATCCATCACACAAGCTCGCAACATATCCTCAAGAGTCTTGATTGTTCTCTCAGTCTGCCCATCTGTCGCAGGATGAAATGTTGTACTCATCTTCAAAGCTGTTCCCAACGATTCCTGCAACTCCTTCCAAAACCTTGATATAAACCTCGCATCTCTGTCAGACACTATGTCCTTAGGGACTCCATGTAACTTCAGCCCGTTCTTTCGATAGGCCATAGCCAATTGTGCCTTAGTCCAGGTATCTTTCATTGGAACAAAGTGAGCTGACTTGGTCAGTCGATCCACTATCACCCAAATCATATTGTTGCCTTGTTGACTCTTCGGCAAACCCACAATGAAATCCATGGAAATGGATTCCCACTTCCACTCAGGCACCTCCAAGGACTGAACCTTACCTTGTGGTCTTCTCTGTTCCCCTTTAACTCTTTGGCATGTCAAACAACGGGACACAAACTCAATTTGTCTCTTTCTTCATCCAGGCCACTTAACGTTTTCTTCAAATCCTTATATAACTTATCTCCACCTGGATGAACTGAATACGGTGTGCAATGCGCCTCTGTCATGATTGTCTTTTCCAACTCCTCGTCATTAGGAACACACCACCTACCATCAAACTTCAAACTACCATCTGTATGAATGGAAAACCGGGACACTGTCCCTTTCTCTACTCCAGCTCTCCACTCAACTATCTTAGGATCCAAAGCCTGCTTATCCCGAATGTCATCATAAAACTCCATATGTACTGTCATATCACCCATGGCATCTCCTTTCTGCATCATATGTATCCCAAAGCTCGCTACCTCGTCCCTCAGCCTCATCAAAGATAGAGTTGTACACAGAGAATGTACACTCTTTCTACTCAAAGCGTCAGCTACAACGTTGGCCTTCCCTTCATGGTAGATGATTTCCATGTCATAATCGCCAATCAACTCCATCCACCTCCTCTGTCTCATGTTCAACTCCTTCTGCGTGAAGATGTACTTGAGACTCTTGTGATCCGAAAATACCTTAAAGATTGCTCCATAAAGGTAATGTCTCCAAATCTTGAGAGCAAACACCACTGCACCCTACTCCAGATCATGTGTAGGGTAATTCTCCTCATAAGGCTTCAACTGCCTAGAAGCATAGGCAATCACTTTACCATTCTGCATTAACACACATCCCAACCCATTCTTCGAGGCATCTGTATAGACCTCGAAATTCTCGCTCCCTTCAGGCAATGCTAGGACAGGGGCTGTGGTCAAACGCTCCTTTAATGTCTGGAATGCCGTCTCACAACCCTCATCCCAACGAAACCTGTTCTCTTTCCTCATCAATGCTGTCATCGGTCTAGCTATCTTGGAGAAATCTTTCACGAACCGTCTGTAGTATCCAGCTAAACCCAAGAAACTCCTAACCTCAGCAACATTCTTTGGCGCTTCCCACTTTGTCACTGCCTCGATCTTCGCCGGATCCACAGCTACCCCATCTTTAGATATCACATGCCCCAGAAAAGCAACTTTCTCTAACCAGAACTCACACTTGGACAGCTTAGCATACAACTCATGCTCCCTCAAAGTCTGCAACACGATCCTCAAATGCTCCTCATGCTCCTCCTTAGTCTTAGAGTAGACTAAGATATCATCGATAAACACCACCACGAACTGGTCCAAGAACTGTCTGAAGATCCTATTCATCAAATCCATAAACACTGCCGGCGCATTAGACAACCCAAACGGCATTACCACATACTCATAATGGCCATACCTCGACGTGAAAGCTGTCTTCGGTATGTCCACATCTCTAATCTTCACCTGATGGTACCCCGACCTCAAATCAATCTTAGAAAAGACTGTTGCACCACTCAACTGATCAAACAGGTCATCTATCCTTGGCAAAGGATACTTGTTCTTTATCGTCACACGGTTCAATTCTCTGTAATCTATGCACAGCCTCAAGCTCCCATATTTCTTCTTTACGAAAAGAACTGGTGCTCCCCAAGGCGATACACTTGGTCTAATGTATCCCTTCTCCATCAAATCATCCAACTGCCTCCTAAGCTCCTCCATCTCCTTAGGACCCATACGGTACGGTGCCTTAGAGATTGGCCCCGTCCCTGGCTTCAACTCAACGGTGAAATCTATCTCCCTCTTCGGTGGCAACCCCGGAATCTCATCAGGAAAAACGTCTGCAAACTCTCCCACCACTGGTATCTCGTCAACTGCCGGGCTCTCTATCCGGTCATCTCTCACATGGCACAAAATCAGAGGACATCCCTTCCTCAGATAAGACTTCAAGGTAACAGCTGCAATCAACTTAACCTTGGGTTGGACTAGAAACCCCCGATAAGACACACTAATACCCTTAGGACCTCTTAAGGACACTTTCTTTTGATGACAGTCTATCTTAGCTTTATACTTTCCTAACCAATCCATCCCAACTATCATCTCAAAACCGTCAAAAGGGAACTCTAGCAAGTCTACGGGGAAATCAACTTGCCCAACTATCAAAGATACATCTCTAAACCACCCCCACACGATACAGACTCACCTGAAGGTATGAAAACTTGCTCACTAACAGACTCATATACTCTCAAACCCAACTGTTTAACATGACTCGAAGACACAAACGACTGAGAAGCCCCCGAATCAAACAAAACAAACGTAGGAATGCCATTAACAAGGAATGTACCGGTGATAACATGCTCATCCTCCTCAGCTGCTTTCTTTTCCATCCTGAATAACTTGCCACTGGTCTTCTGCCCACCTCCCTGGACAGTACTGGCTGATGCGGTCGGCTTAGCACCCGACCCTTTGTTGTTGTTGTTGTTGTTCATCGGTGTCTTCTGATAAGAATTACCGCCGTTGCGGTTGCCTCCACTCTGGTAGCTCTGACCTCCCCGGTTTGGCCATGATCCCCTGGTGCATTTGCTCGCGAAGCTCGCGCAGTCTCGGAAAGATCCGGTGCACTTGTGCACTCATGTCTCTTGTGGCCTACGCCACCACAACCAAAGCAGTCACTCCCCGGCCTATTGCTCACACTCCCACGGCCTCTCCCAAAGGATGTTCCAAAGACTAAACCCGGACCCTTAAGAAAACCCCTTAGATTGATTGTGGTTGCCTTTCTTGAAATTAGATTGGCCACCACCCTCGCTCTCTGACTTCCTCTTCTCCCCACCCGACCTCTCCGAGCCATCTCCACTAGCCTCTCGGCTCTCCTCCCACCCTCTCATATGCTTCCTTTACATCGTAAGGACTCCCACGGGTAACTTATCCATAATTTTCGTGGTTAGTCCTCTCTCAAACCTCAAAGCCAGATTCTCCTCACTCAAACCCATATCCTCAGCATATCTAGATTTCTCATTGAACTGCCTGTAGTACTCAGCCACAGACATCTCAGCAGTCATCTTAAACTTGTCGAACTCCTCTCTCAACTTACTCCTCACATGTTCTGGCACGAATTCTTTCCTCACAGCCCTACGAAACTCCTCCCAAGGTATAGCAGGTAACCCTTGGTTGGTATAAATCTCCTTGGCACTCACTTTCACTGAATCCCACCACTTGCCAGCTGCCTCCCTCAGATAAAATGCAGTCTGATCCACTCTCATCTCATCAGGACAGTGGACTAAATCTAGTATGTTCTCCATCTCCCTCAGCCAACTATCTAGAAGGTTAGGCTCCTCAACTCCCTTGCACTCCTTCGGGTTAAACCTCGCAATATAGAGGCTGACTTTAGCATGGTCAACCTCCTTCTCCTTAGCCTTATCCTTGTCCTCATTCACTCTCTTCAAGGTCTCAGTAAGAGCATCCCGGTGCTCCAACATCTTAACGATGTCATCCGTGGTCATAAGCTCTGCTCTCGCGTACAAAGCATTTCTCTTGGGCGGCATCTTGAAACTATACATATATAAGAAAAGGGGTAGATATGAACATACGTACTAAACTTCAAAACACGAAACACGCTGCCCAGAACCTACTCGATCGAGTATCCAAACCCACTCGATCGAGTAACGGGCTACTCGATCGAGTGCCACCATGTACTCGATCGAGTACCCAAACTCCAGAACTAAACAGACCTTCTGATCTCTAACCCACTCGATCGAGTGTTTAGGCTACTCGATCGAGTGACCCCCTACTCGATCGAGTACCCCTAGTTACTCGATCGAGTGCCCCAAAACGCGATTCTGGACTCAAAATCGTCAAAAACCTATCCGATCGAGTCAGCCTTACTCGATCAAGTACCACTAATACGTAAAAGCTACCCGCATATTACGTCATACACTAACATGCTAAACTCTCATAAAATTACATGATATCGTAATAAATATGCTAGTGTCTATTCTATTAACAACAAAATCAATTCCTCATGCTATTAAAGCCACATTTGTAAATCATTCAACATGTTATCATCTCATTAACATGTTCCACATATCATTTTCTTTCACATGCTCAACTTCTATTTCAACACCAAACAATCATCTCACTTCATCACTTTGTTGCACAAGTTAATCAAACACACAGATGACTCGACAACCACTTTCCCCATGTGACCGGTTCAAAGTTGTAGGGCGACCCCTTGCGACTTTAGGACGTCTCCCAAGCCTTTGCACTAGCTCCTACAACTTTTACCCCGGGTTCATTTTAATTGACTCCCTATGTTCATTAAGTTCATTGGTTACAGGTTTCAGGATCGTCGCTCTGATACCATTTGTAACACCCCCATACTCCAAGTGCCTTACCAGGACCACTCAGGTATGAAGACATCACCATCTCGGTCGCCCGAGGTATGATAATCAAATAGACAAAAGAGAAACAATATTTATTATAAATAGTTTAATGAATAAGTACAATCCTTGAAACCAAACTGAAAGTACAATACATTATTCCAAACTAACTGTTCTCAACTGAAATGTAAATAAATGCTAAACTACAGCGGAAGACTCTATCGTCATGTCGTGGCCATCCCAGCTATCCCCGTACTCATCTCTATACCTGCTCAATATCTGCTCACCATCCCCGAATGGATCACCGCAGGTTTTACAAAACAACACCGGGGTCAGTACTAATCACACAATCAATATAGATAACAATAATAAGACAAACAGACAGCTGAACTGTCACACACACACACACACGCACCAACAACTCCCATCATCTCAATATCGATCGTCCCTTTGGACCGGACCTACCGCCGATGGGGGACCGCAGCCGTTCCCACCTAAGCCCCGCTCATCGTACGAGCGATAACCCTGTCCATTAATGTGCACATCCCCTTTCGTGGCGGGTTCCACGAAGGGCGAAACTAGGGCGTGAGATCACTCCCGCAAGTGACCCCACTCAGCCGAGAACGCATCTCGAGAACCATCAACAAACACAACCACAATCACAATCACAATTACAATCATCACATCAATCAACTAACTACAGCACATCACCAATATCCCATTATGGGACTAATACTGAGTAGGAAATCCTACCTGGAAAGCACAACACGCAGACGGTATCTACAGCTGCATCAAAATGGCTCCTCTACGAACTCTCCTCCTACCATACAACACATAGATACTACTATTCAATTACTATTCATAAAAACCCCCAATTCCTAAATTAGGGTTTCACCAAAATTAACAAAACATTATATAAATTACACTAAAAGCTTACCCTCGACGCAAGGAATCCAACGACACAAACTACGATGCAAACCGACCGTCTGAACTCCGGGAATTGTCAAGAACGCGATTAGGAAGAAGAACAAGTTGCTTTCTCTCTTAAACAGGTTTTAGGTTTTGTAAAAAGTGATTTAGAACAATGCCGAATAAGTTTAAATACCTTAATCGCGTAATTAACAAAACCCGAGAAATACCCCCGCAAAACCGGACACTCGATCGAGTACCCAAGGTACTCGATCGAGTACCCCCCTACTCGATCGAGTGCCCCAGCTACTCGATCGAGTGCCCAACAGGTCAGAAACTGTTTATCTTCGCAACTTGCCCTTACTCGACAGAGTAAGGGCTACTCGATAGAGTACCCCCCCAAGACATAAATACGGAGTATTACATTTACCCGCCATTCCTTCCACTTCACAAGGGTATAAGAGCAAATTCAGAGACTTGCTTGGACTGACCAGACTTGAGGTGGATCGCCTAGTTACCCCGAAAGGCGTGAGAATGTTGGATTTTATTGATCGATTCATCAACAGGGCTGACCCTACTGTCTCTCATGTTGCTAGGAGGAGAGCATTCGGCTTTTGTTTGCTGCACGTGTACGTCTTCCAAGGGCATGTTGATGAAGACTTGAGAGGTGATCCTCGTCTTTTGTGCCTTATCGAGCAAATGGAGCTGCGCAGGAGCCCAGCTTGCTTATGCTTAGGAGAGATCATCGTGGGTTTGGATAATAGGAAATCCAACCGCGATCTGCCATTTTTGGGGAGTCCCGTCATCCTACAGGTAAAAGAGACCTTTCTTCTTCTTTTTTTTTTTTCATTTTTTTTTTTTTTTTTTTTTTTTTTTTTTTTTTTTTTTTTTTTTTTTTTTTTTTTTTTTTTTTTTTTTTTTTTTTCGGTGTCTAATACCTGCTTTTGGTAGGTTTGGCTTATGGAGCGGCTCCGATTGATCGAGCCCCCAGTCCATGCACTTTCCTATCATTCCCGTATGATTGCGATGAGGACGCGGTTATACATGGTGGACTTCACCCGGGTCTGTGACTATTGGAAGAATAAGCTGAAGAGTGATGATGGCCCGTTGATTAGGTGGGTTGTACCGTGGTGGCATCTCAAGTCTGTAACTGGAGTGTCTTCTTTGGATCCCACTAGGTCCGTGCGCATTCCGGGACTGGAGTTCATGGTATGCATCTTTCCGGAAAGATTGATGAGGCAAGTTGGGCTGAAGCAGACGATCCCGAGGCTTGACACCGTCCCGCAGACTGCTATGGCGCTTACAACAGAGAGCCGAAGAGAGTGGGCTGTCAAATGGGCCCAAAGAAACATGTGGTTCTTGAGTTTCTCCGCCAATGCTTTGTGGGTGTCGGATTCCTATCTGAGGTGGAGAAAGGCTTCGACTTCAAAAGAGCGCGAGAGACTAAGGAAACGCGAACCTGTTGACTACAAGGTGCGCGAGGGAGAGAAAGAGAAGGAGAAGCATCTGACAGAGGGAGAAGAAGAAGTCGGTTTCCAGGTCATTCACCCTTCAAAGAAATCAAAGACTACTCCTGTTGCGGAAATGGTGGTTAGCAAGAATGGCAGAGTCAGGCCTCGAGAAAGACCGTTGGTGATTAGGTCTGAAGTGGTGCAAGAGCGCCCGGCTCGAGGTCGTGACAAGAAGTATGACAAGAGTGACAAGGGCAATGGGAAGATGGAGGAATAGCCCGAGTCTTTATTTATTATTTGATTATTATTATTATTGTTGTCATAAAAAAGAAGGGATTTTGAGAATCCTAGCCTATTCTATTTTTATTATGTAACGTACTATCATTATTAGAAAGCGAATGGAATAAAAAAGGTTGAATGGTTATGAAACCGTTGTGATTTTCTTTTATCATTCTTGTCGAATTTCAAATGCAACGCAAATGTCCTTCTATTTACATTTTAGGTATAATGGGTTGAATCCTGTGAAGGATTGCCTACGTATTCACTTAAAAAAGCGAAATCAAACCCTTGCGCGTAGTTCGAGTAAATGTAAAAGAATAATTGTTCGAAGCAAGAGCTTATAAGGAACGTAGAAAATAAGCATGAGCTTTTGCTTGTTCTCAAGGTGCGAATTTAGTTTATCTGATGATATGAGGATGACAAATTTGTCAAGATGCAAGAGCATAGTGACACTTAGCGTATTTCAGCTTTGCCAGGGGCCGTGTATTTAGTGCCACAAGAGCGACACATGGGTTTACGCGAGGCGCGTTTTTGTCCTATTCTAGGCATAGTATCGTTTCAGTTGGTCAAGGTTTGTGGGGTTTGAAAACTCATTCCCATCTAGGTCTGTGATTCTAACCGCACCCCCTGGGAGTATGGATTTGACTAGATATGGCCCGGCCCAATTAGGTTTGAATTTTCCCCTTGGGTCGACAGGTAAAAGAACTCTAACCGATTTGAGTACTAAGTCTCCTTCTTTGATTGTTCTTGGCCTAACCCTTTTGTTGAAAGCTCGTTTGATACGTGCTTGATATGTTTGGACATTATGTAAGGCGCGTAGCCTACGTTCATCCAGGAGGATGAGTTCTTCATATCTATCCCTCTTCCAATCGGCTTCAGGGATTTGGCTTTCGAGTAGAATACGCAAGGATGGTATTTCTAGTTCGACTGGTTGTACGGCTTCCATGCCGTAGGTCAAATAGAAAGGAGTAGCCCCAGTGGGCGTCCTAACTGATGTACGGTATCCCCATAGGGCAAAAGGTATCTTGCTTGGCCAATCTCTGTAGTTGTCAGTCATTTTCTTGAGAATTGTGACAACATTCTTGTTTGCCGCCTCTACCGCGCCGTTAGTCTGTGGTCTATAGGGCGAAGAGTGGTGATGCTTAATCTTATATTTGGCTAGCAATTGCTCGGTTTCAGCTTGGAAGTGTGACCCATTATCGCTAATGATCTCATGTGGGCAACTATATCGACAGATGATGTTGTTTTGTATGAATTTTGCCACATTTTTAGCCGTAAGACCAGTGTAGGAAGCTGCTTCTACCCATTTGGTGAAGTAGTCAATTGCTACTAGAATGAAACAGTGACCTCTGTTCGGCTGGGGTTATTTTCCGATTATGTCAATTCCCCATGCGGAAAATGGCCAAGGAGATGTCATCGTGTATAGCAACGAAGGAGGGACATGTTGTACATTCCCGAAGATTTGGCAATTGTGGCAATGTCTCACGTATTTGATGCAATCGGATTCCATTGTGGTCCAATAATACCCTAAATGTGTGATTTTCTTTGCCATCATAGGCCCGCTCATGTGGGGACCGCATTCTCCGTCGTGGACTTCTTCTATCACCTTTCGTGCCTGTGAATGATCAAGGCAACGTAGGACTACACCAAGAGGTGTTCTTTTGTATAATTCTCCTTGCATCAGAATGTATTGGGAAGCTAATAGGCGTATAGCATGTTGTCCCCTCTTGTCTATATCCGGTGTATAGGTACCATTAAGCTTGAAATTTAGGATTGCTTGGAACCAGGGTTCCTGTGCGATTTCCTCTTCATCGGTGATTTGATGGACGTAAGCCGGCTCTGACCGTCGTTCAATACACAAGGGCATTTCCATCATGTGATCTGGCATATTTATCAAAGATGCAAGTTTCGCAAGAGCGTCTGCAAATTGATTTTCCTCTCGAGGTAGGTGTAAGTAGGTTACGTGATCAAAGAATTGAGCCACTTGGTCTATCCTAGCCTGATAGGGTGCGAGGCTTTCGCTTCGGATTTTCCAGGATCCTGTAACTTGGTTGATGATCAGCGATGAGTCCCCATGTACTCGGAGGTTTTTGATGCCTAAGCTTACTGCCGCTTGTAGTCCAATGAGACAAGCTTCATACTCTGCAGCGTTGTTTGTCACCTCGAAGTCGAGTTTAACAGCAATCGGTGTATGCTCACCTTCAGGAGAAATGAGCAACACTCCTATTCCGAATCCTCTTAAATTTGATGCTCCATCAAAGTATAGATCCCAGGAGTCTACGTCTGTTTGAAGTATATCCTCGTCGGGAAATGACCAAGTATCTATGGTTTGTGCGTCGTTGATAGGATTTTCTGCGAAGAATTCGGCGACGGCGCGACCTTTTATAACTTTCAGTGGCACATATTTGAGGTCGAATTCTGAGAGCATCAGAGTCCACCTTGCAAGACGTCCGTTGAGGACGGGCTTCTCGAAGAGGTATTTGACCGGATCCATTTTGGAATATATTTTGACGGAGTAGCTAAGCATGTAGTGACGTAGCTTCTTCGTTGCCCACACAAGAGCGAGGCATGTCTTTTCGAGTTGTGAGTATTTGCACTCATATTCCAAGAACTTCTTACTTAGATAGTAAATAGCTCTTTCTTCGCTTCCTACAGTTTGAGCCAGCATAGCACCCATGGCAGTTTCAGTTACTGTGAGATATAAACCAAGAGGTTGATCTCGTTGTGGCGGCATGAGCACTGGTGGTTTAGCCAATATCTCTTTGATTCGGTCAAACGCCTTTTGACAATCATCATCCCACATGGTGTGGTCTGTTTTCTTGAGTTTCTTGAAGATAGGCTCACAAATCATTGTAAGTTTCGATATGAATCGACTTATATATTGTACCTTTCCCAGGAATCCTCTGACTTCTTTTTCCTGTTTGGGGTTGTGGCATTTCGATCAGAGCTTTGATTTTAGAAGGATCTATTTCTATTCCTCTCTGACTAACCACGTATCCCAGGAGTTTGCCAGATGTTACCCCAAACGTGTATTTCTGGGGATTGAGCCTCATGTTGTACTTTCGTAGCCTTGCGAAGAATTTGCGAAGGTTCGCAATATGTCCCTCTCTTTCCTTGGATTTGATGATCATGTCATCTACATATACCTCAACTTCTTTATGCATCATGTCATGTAGGAGTGTAGTTGCTGTGCGTTGGTATGTAGCTTCGGTGTTGATTAATCCAAACGGCATTACCGTGTAGCAATATGTTCCCCATTGGGTGACGAATGCGGTCTTGTGCATATCTTCCATGGCCATCTTGATTTGGTTATAACCCGCATATCCGTCCATGAAGGATAGTAATGCGTGGTCTGCAGTGTTGTCTACCAATATGTCAATGTGAGGTAGAGGGAAGTCATCTTTCGGACTCGCTTTGTTTAAATCCCTGAAATCAACACAAACACGGATTCTCCCATCCTTTTTGGGTACGGGTACTATGTTAGCTACCCAGTCAGAATACTCGGAAACTTTGATGAACCCGGCTTTGAATTGCTTATCAACTTCTTCCTTAATCTTTAGAGCCCATTCTGTTCTCATTCGTCGAAGCTTCTGTTTTACAGGTTTGAAACCCGGCTTAATTGGAATTCTATGTTCAGCGATATCCCTGTCGATCCCTGGAATGTCTTTGTAGGACCAAGCGAAAATGTCTTTGAATTCATTTAGGAGGTCTATGAAATCGGCCCTTTCGGTTGAGCTCAGGGTAGTCCCTATCCTAAGTTCTTTGGGTTCTAGTTCGGTTCCTACGTTGATGGGTTCGGTATCTTCTATTATTGGTCCCCCTTCCCCTTCTTATAATATTTCTTTGGCTACGTAGGGAGGTATTTCGGTCAAGTCTAGGTCTTGGTCATCCTCAGTATCATCATAAACAGAATTGCACTCGAAAGAACACAGAGAGTAAGCAGAACCTGATTTATTCATATTAAGATTTGAGTAAAGTTGAAACAAAGAAGCCAACTGATCCATGGTCGGTGGCGGCAAAAAACGATAATTGGGGCATTTCCCGAACTACCGTGACTACTCGAGGCTAAGCTAGGAGAAACGAAGGGAGTGGGGATGACAACAGGAGTAGACTCTCTAATGACTTCTCTAGACTCCGACTCTGACTCCGACTCCGACTCCGACTCGAACTCGTCGTCTTCTGGTTCTCCTTTGAACATCTCTCCTTCTCCAGTAGTGAGCTTGAAGAGTCTTCCTTGGTTGTTGGTCCATTTGATAGACTTTCTCCATCCTTTCTGCTGCTTTGTGTCGATTTCTGTGATCAACACGGTGGGATTGAAGCGATCGTCTTGAAGTATCATAGTAATGATCTCATCCTGCGCGGCCCTAATGAATCGGTCTTCTCCAAACAATAGGCTCACAGCTTGTTCGTCGAAGCAAGGTGCTTGACGGGTTTTGACGGTAGGAACCGTTTCGGGAGGAATGAAGTAGCAATCGTGAAAGATCTCGATTCCGGCTAACTTCCTCTCAAGATAATGCCAAGGTTCGGGAAATCCGTGGAAGAGTTCTGAACTTCCTTCTTGAACGAAGTACCCATTTAGAGTGGGGAGATATGGTCTCATTTGGACTCCCACGTGCTTGCGATTTTGAGCGAGCATTTCGAGAACTTCTTCTTTTGTGGGCTTGTACCCTAGTCCAAGTGGTATCCTTGTCGAGTTGCCTTCCTTGTATGGTGCGAAGGTGTTCTTCCGAGTTGGGTTCAAAGGCATTCCAGGGAAGTATCCCTGGGATTTGAGTATGTGGTTGACCACCAAGTTGGAGTAGGGATTATATTATAACGGTGCCAACTCACTTTCTATGACATTCACACTTTGGAAGCCCCCAAGTTCGTATATGGGATCTGCAAGGACTTGATTGTTTGATTGCTTCTCGATTATTGCCTTGATGGGTGACGAAGCGATCGTCACAACTTTGCCATTTAGTGGGATCTTGATCTTTTGATGAAGGGTGGATGTTACCGCTTTGGAAGCGTGAATCCAAGGCCTTCCCAGAAGTATGTTGAATGAAGCTTCAATGTCCACTATTTGGAAGTTAACTTTTCGTTCGATTGGTCCCGTGGCTATGGGTTAGGCTAGCAAGTCCAACCACTTTTCGTCGTGTACCATCATATGCACGTACACCTTGATTTGTAGGAGTCCAATCCGACTCCTTCATGCCTAGCTTGTATGCCGTTTTGAGGGGTATGACGTTAACCGCGGAGCCATCATCTACCAAAGTCATTGGCACATTTTTCTTTAGACAAATGACAGTGATGTATAGAGCAAGGTTGTGACTGGCGCCAAAAGGTGGCAGGTCTTCATCTGAGAAAGTAATAGGATTACTTAGCTTCGGTGATTCTTGGAAGACCAAGTTGACTACATCTTCCGGAGTGGAGTTATGTGCTACATTCAATTTGGCCAAAGCTTGCAGTAAAGCTTGGCGATGCGGAAATGAGCTCGCCACTAGTTGCCAGACTGAAAGATCAGCCTTGGTCTTCTGTAATTGCTTGAGCAAATGATCAGCGGGGTCATCTTCGTTGTCATTTGGTGTGATGACGTTGGTTGGACCGTTTTGAGTAGTGCTTTGATATGGCCGACCCGAACGAGTTAGGTGATCCACATCTTGGTCTTCACCATTTTGGACTATTTCCTTGACTAAGGAGTTTTCAATGAGGTATTCGTCTTCATTGTCATCGGCCCAAACCCCATTGACTGCAGCTAGTTCCTTCATTCTCATGATGTCACTTTCTAGTCGTATGATTTGATCGACTAGTTTATCGACCACGGTGACTACTTCTTGCATAGTGGCATTTTGAGAGAAGATCAATGGTACGCGTTCTTTAGGTATTGCGTTGGGATTGCGCAAGGCCGTTACCATGTTTTCTAGTTCCCACACTTGTCTATCTACACTCCTTACCCATGTGATGAAGTCGAAAATGGTAGGGGAGATAGTAGAGTAGAGCCTTTCTTTCTCAATTGCATGAATTTCATTTTCGGTAGGAGAAATGAGGTGTGAGCAATCTAAGGTAGATTCGTCACTTGTAATCACTAGAACTCCAAGAGGATTCTGAGTGTTGTTGGGCTTACCTCCTGGTGGAATTGGAAGTCGACCATCTTCAATCATATCTTGAAGCACGTGTTTCAACTTGTAGCATTTTTCTGTGCCGTGCCCTTTGCCCCTATGGTATTCACAGTAGGAATTTTCATCCCAGAATTTGGACTTCCTTTCGGGCTCGGGAGTAGGTCCAATGGGCTGGAGTTTACCTTGCTTCATTAGCCTTTTTAGAGCGTTGGAGTACGTATCCCCAAGGTTTGTGAACTTCCTTGGTGGAGTAGTTTTCTTGGATGGCTCGAGAAGGTTAACCTCATCGGTCTTGCTAGTATAGCCGTATGAACGACTTGTGGACCCTTGATATCCTCTACCTACCGTTTTGGACAAGAGTCCTTTACGGATGTCATCTTCAATTCGCGTCCCTAGTACAGTTAAGTCTTTGAAAGTCTTGATGTTTTGATATCTCAAATGGTTGGCATATATGGGCTTGAGATTATCCACAAACTTTTCCACAAGAGTGGCCTCATCCGGGCGTTCAACCAGTTGAGTACTAGTCTTCCTCCACCTACTTAGGAAGCCGGTGAATCCTTTTTTGTCATTTTGGGTAAGGACCTCTAGAGTACGCATGTTGACTTGGATCTCGGCATTATCCGCGTATTGTTTCGAGAACTCGATTGCGGCGTCTTCCCAAGTAGCGACCTTCTTGTGATCTAAAGTGTAGAACCATTGCTTCGGAATGGTGTCAAGAGATGAAGGAAAGATCCTTAAGAACATCTCGGGTTTGATGCCTTTGATAGACATGTAATCTTTGAAGGCACGGATGTGGTTCAAAGGGTTCTCATGTCCTTTAAACTTAGGGATATCCGTCATGCTAAAGTTAGTCGGCAATTTGGAATTGACGGCTTCATACTTGCGATTGTTTTCCCTATAAATGTCATCCCCCTTAAGGTACATCAATTGCTCCTCTAGGTATTGGAGTCTCTTCTCGGCTGCAGTTGTTCCTATGATAGGATTCTCATCTTTAGACTCATCATCGGAAAAACGTAGTACTTCACCTTTAAGGGGAGGCAACCTTCCCTCTACATCGAAGATACGACCTTCGATAAGTTCAAGGCGGTCATAGGTTTGTTCTTGAGTGATTTGCATTTGGGCTAGCGCGGCTAGGATTCGATCATTACTCTCTTGAATTTGTTGGAGGTTTGTTTCATCACTTGATCCGGGCATCTTGGAAACTGGATAAGAGATCGGCGACGAATCAAAACACGATCGACCATTCTATCACACTTGCTAAAGGAAGAAAAGTCTTGACTCGTGAAGTGGGTGTGTGCCACTTGTGTTGAGTGAGTTTTGAAGAAAAACAGGGTCTTTGAAAATGTGTGTCCTAGTCAACTGTAGTGTAGTTGTAGGAGTGGACTCGAAGTGAGGTTTTGAAATGGGCTTGTGGCCCGAATTTTGACGCGACAAACGGACGGAGTTTTGATCGGATTTTGCGCTAATTAAAGGCCTATTTCGAAATTCTTGTTTGAAAATTTTGATTTTTTTTTTTTGAAACTTCGTCATGGTTTTGTTTAGAAGTGGTGATCACGTAGGGTTTACACATTTATACAGGCATTATAACGGGATGCTGAGTGCATTTAGAAGGGTTTTGGTTTAAAGGGTAGGTTGCCATACCGAACCATCAAACCCGAAGTCTATGGAGAGGCTCGTGCCAAACAAGAGTAAGGCCGATTCCTAGTCCATTTCCTCAAGTAGTGAAGGCCCTTGACACAAACAAGAGTAAGCATCATGGTACGGATGACGTCAAACGCTATCCATCCTTAGGCCCAAATAAGAATTAGGACCGTTTAGACGGGACGATTGGTCGAATGGGTTGGGTTGGGCCTAGGAAGGCCGAATTAAACGGTCTAGGAAGACCGAGTTATGAAAACCGACAATTGTCTTGTACAAACTTATTCCCTAACCTTGTTCGAGTTTCACCCTTGCTACACGTAAGTGTATTATCCCCAGCGGAGTCGCCAAACTGTGGACAGCGGGCCGCCCACGGGGGCGCTTGGTGAAGGTCGGAAAACAAGCGTTTGCATTTTGTAAGGAGTCGCCACCAATTTTTATGGGAAATTGGAACCGTTCGAATACATCGTGTCATGTCAAGACACAAAGTAGTGACATGAACACTAAGCAATCGTTACCCTTAGCATTCTATGTCTAGAATGACTCTCGTGGATGCCAATGAACACGGGTGCTCACAAAGATCTGGAGTAAGGGGTGAGGGTACGTATTAGGAAGCACTTTTGATCGAACACCTAATCCCGCCCGCCTCGATAGCGGCCTCTACTAATGATTAGGGAAGTTATTCGTACTTGATATATCGTCGATTATATGCATGCAATGCAACATCCATTGTTTTGATCCTAGCATGTGAAGATTAATACTAAGTCGGTTGACACGTAATTTAGCATACAATTGGGGTCGAAGTTGGATTTAATGCTGATTTACATGTGAAGGCATACAAACAATGAAAGGAATAAAAGAAATACAATAATGAAAATTACATTAATTACATTGGAATAGGCGATTTATGTCGAAAATACCTTTAAAACAGATGATTTGAGAAAAGAAATAAAAGAATGAAATAAATCAACTAACGAACAGGAATTAACGATATTACGGATAATAGTTAGTTAATACATGGACTAATTAAACTAGGTCAAGGCAGAAACGGAGTTCAGGGACAGAAATCACCCTGGAACAGGCGCAGCAGGACTGCGCCCTCTGGAAGAGGCGCAGCAGTTGCTGCGTCTGTTCCAAGGGTGAGTTCTGGCTGTGAAGCCGGAACTGCAAATCGTTAATGTCGATTGGTGAATTTAATGATTTATTGAATTATTTACTCGGATGAAAGTGATTAATACTTTTATTACATGTTAATGATGGTCATGAACGCGATAAACATGGATGAGACGGATGCAAACGGATTAATTACATGAAATTATGATGGAAACATTAATGAGTCTTCTGTTGAACTAAGTCTAAACATGACGAATATACAACGAATATGCGAATAAGCAGATGAAAATTATATCAATGACGAATTCCAGAAACTCAATATGAACAAATTAAATCTCTAAAACCCGGGTTTGAATTTAATGACGAAAACCCGCAAACAATGGATTAATTGGGATTTAAGTCGGATTTATGACAATTAAAACATATTAAAGACGATGAATAATATACACATGTGTTCTATATGTTATCATGATGAAGAATAAACAAACGAATAAGCAAAAGAAGGATTTTGAACACGGATTACAGAGGACGAAGAAGAAGAAAAGAAGCAGGAACTGCGGCAGCCTCACGAAGAGGCGCAGCAGGAACTGCGCTCCTTCGAAGAGGCACGGCGATTCTTTGCGTCTTTTCTCGACGTCTGTCTACTGGAAATCCGCAAAAACAGAGTTTTAAAGCACGGTTTTAGAAATCGGTTTTAATGGTGTATTCGACATAAATCTTACAATGGTGATACGAAAAATAACATACAATAAATAAAAGAGGAATTGTACACCCTCAGACTTACATGTTGACGAAACGAGATGAACTAAGATATCGATTAGTGAATGCTCGACGCGAATGCAAAGAGAGTGACCTCGTAAGAGGAAAACGATTGATTAATTTAAGTTGATTGAGTGTAGTTGGTCAAATTGGTCGGTCATGCAACGGAGAGGCTGGTACCCAGAAGGATCCGAGCTTACGTGGTCAGAAGTCCAAGCACGTAGGCGCCAATTAGTAAGAACGAAGTCTAGAATGCAAAGGGAGAAGAGAAGGGCGGACACTCGCGTGAGAAATATGAGGAGCGAAGGCTCCTATTTATACTAATCACGTGACGGAATTAGGGTTTCGGAGACTCTTTGGAAGTGAATCTCGGAAAGATATAAAAAAGATACGTGGAACATGCAAAGAAGGGCCTGGGAAAAGGCGCGCCCACTGCGTCTCTTGGAAGAGGCGCAGCACTGCCTTGCGTCTGTTCCCCGTGAGGTTTCCTCTCTTGAAGAAAGATCTCGCGTTTGAGTTATGGTAGGACGGAAATAATTCGATTATCCTATGAATATTACGGGATATTATTTGGCAAAAGATAGAATTTGTGAAATATGGAATAGAAATATCCGGAACATTCCAGAATATTCCGACTCGGGATTTAACAGCTATCAGAAAATGGAGACGGTTTTTGACCCGGACTCCGAATGTACTCTAATTCTTCGCCAAAACGACCGTATCGGGACGTAGATGACAACTATGAGGTCGACATTAATATTTGAGCAATCACTTGACGATAATCTTACGAACTGTCACAAATCGTTCCGCGAATCAAACATGCGGCCCAATCATCACCGGGTGGTTTGCGGGAGGTGCAGAAATGAGGTATCTACAGCACCCCGGTATAATATTTCAATACCGTATTGTACCCCTAATGAAATTGGGATTCATGAGTTCCTACTATTTGTTAAGGCTAAGTCTCAATTTTTAGAAATATGAAGGTCTTGTCAATTTATTATCTATCTCTTTTAAGTGAACTAAATTAGTGATCTATCAATAATTATAACTGACAAGTTCGAGAACTCGATATAAAAAGATATGCATGTGATGTTGTGGCGATTTATGTACCAAAAAAAAAAATTGTTATGGCGATTTGGCATGCAGGCAAACATATAAAATACGGATAATTCACGTGGTACCCCTGAAGTTGGCCATTTTGCACAAAATACCCAAATTATTTATCCGAAAAACTTAAAGAGGCCATAACTCGTGTTTACGAACTCAGAAAGTGAAGATTTTTTTTTAAATCGTTCATCTTTCCGAGTACTACGATTTGAAAAAAAAGTTTGACGAGTTTGAAACTCATGACCAAGAGATATGCTCACTCAAAGTTTGTTCGGTCGAAAAAACTTTGACGCACAATAACTCCTAGTAGCGGAATCCAAATGCGACAATTTTTTTTTTTCAAATTTTATTTGTCGGAAAGATGAGCGATTTGGAAAAAAAATTCGTCACTTTTGGAACTCCTAAACACGAGTTATGACCTCTTTAAGATTTCCGGATTAAAAATTTGGGTATTTCGTGCAAAGTGGCAAATCTTACGGGTACCGTGGGAATTATCCGTATAAAATATAACAAGTAAAGAAAAGCAATTTCCTAGTATGGCCTTTCCTAAAATAGAAAATCCAATAATCTATTACATATTCGGAAACCAACTCCTTTGGTTCCTTGAACTTCATGTGACACGCCTCCCAAGGAAACACCGTCTTGATCGGAACTCCTTTACGAATGGCTCCGGCTTTAGGAAACTCCGGAATTAAAAAATAATAATAAAATACATAGTTATTCATATTATACATTTGTAATAAAAATTTAAATCTATTAAATTACAAAACGGTGATGCGAGATCACAATAAAATTACAACCGAATCGATATTCCCTTACATTACGGGTAATACCAATTAAAAACTCTAAGGCCATACTAAGACAAATTATGATTCAAAATTACATAAATTTAAATGACATAAATCTATAAAAATATGCAGCATTATATATGTATTCAACATGCAAAAATGAATGTGCCAAATTGCCTTACTAGATTATATCGTATATGGCTTTGGTTTTATGGAAATGCGTGACTTTTAACTTATTAAAATCACAAAATAATACTTGAATCAAGTTTAAGCCCAAGTTAATTACCCTAACTGTCTTAGGACTCAAATATTAGTCTACGCTAAGATTTGACAATAATCTAACTTGGTTTTACATTATTGCTCATTATAATCTTATTAATCTTAACTATTAAGAAATAATTCCCAATCAATAATAAAAATTTGGAAAAATTTTAAATCAAAATTTTGTATATTGTGGAGTATGACCAAGATCCGAAAACATTATATAAAAATTGCTCACAAGCATTTAAAATTTATTTCATTAATAAATAGCATAAATCATAATTTTTACAACTTAATTCCAAATTATTCATAAAAAATATGAAAAATCCAAAATCAATAAACACACAAAATTATAAATCCAACCAAAAATTTCGAATTTAATTTTATGACTAATAAAGTTGCCTTTTATCGATTTTATCACATAAAAATCAGTAAACACACAAAATTAACAAATTTAATTTTTGTCTTTCAGATGTGATGTTCTAAATATTTTGGCAACTCTGGGAAAAAAATTCATGCAATAAATTTCGTTTAGCTATTTTTAGCTTATATAATCTCGATTTATTCCATTTTAACCATTAAAATCATAAATCATGCAAAATTAATCACATTAACCTCAAATTTTACATATAATAAGTAAAATATGCATATGAGATCATATTAAAATTTCGTAGCCAGAAACAATATATAACTATTTTTAGTTATTAAATAACCATTTTATTCATGAAAATGTTATTATTATCCAATAAATTATAAAAATGAGCAATAAAATTCAATAAATCATCTAAAATGACCTAAAACATTTTAGGACCAGAATGTATGTATGCATCAAAAATTTCGTGTATATAATATACACACAAATTTTTCGGTTTTTATTTTAGTCATCAAATAACCCGTAAAAAACTCAAAAAATGATTTGCATGCATCAACAAAGCTTTGATACCAGTTGTTAGGTTCTTTAACCCCTAATGAGACTCCTCTAATTAGTTTATAAATTACTCACTAATTTAGAATAATAGATCTAGTGCATGCAATATGTAGATAAATGAAATAAGGAGAGAAAATAATTTATTCTAATAATATTATTAACTAGATAATATTACTAGTAACCTTAAATTTATTCTAATAAAATTATTATTACTACACTAGTAATGTTTTGTGATATTAGAATATTTTGTACAAATTTTATGAACATAAACTATTTATGTAGAGAGAGGTTGAGAGTTTTTGCATAAGCATGAGTCAAACGATAAGAAAACTTATTTTCTTATTAAAAGGGCAAGGGGTAGCCGGTTTTGGTACATGGGGGAAGGCAATCCCTTTTTTTTCTTTTTTTCTTACTAAAATAATAGGCTAGGTTTAGGGCTAAAGATGTGATGATTATGTTTATCCCATAAAAATAATCAACTTCACAAAGCCCTAACACACTACCCATAAAACAGGCTCCCACACTTAAAATGGACTCCATTTTAATTTTTTTGTAATTTGTCATTTGTAATATGTTGTGACATGTGCCATGTAACATGTTATTAGACATATTAATGCGTATTTAACATATTAAATATCATTTCAAATCAAATAAATTACATTTGACAAATTAACAAGTAATTCACAATTACATGTATATAACATGGGTCACATTAAGTGTAGTTAATATAATCTACAATATTTTGCAATTATAACTAACTAATTATACGTATCCAAAAATTTCATAAACATTAATCAATTTTAGTAATGTGTGGATACCTCATTTCTACACCTTCCGCCAACCACCCAGTGATGATTGGGCCGCATGTTTGGTATGCAGAACGATTTATGACAGTTCGTAAGTTTATCGTCAAGTGATAGCTCAAATACTTGTGTCTACTCCTTGGTCGCTATCTACATGCCGATACGGTCGTTTTGACAGTAATTAGAGTTCATTTGGAGTCCGGGTCAAAAACCGCTTCATTTTCTAAGAAACTGTTTAAAATGCCGAGTCGGAATGTCCTAGAATATTCCTGATATTTATTCCATAAACTAATATCTTTTCGTAAAATATATCCTGAAAATCTTATTTTAAGAAATAAGGAAGTTGAGATCCACCGCAATTCCCTAAAAGAAACGCGAAATTCTTTCTTCCGCAGGAGGAAACCACTGGGGAAATGACGCAGCAGATGCTGCGCCTCTTCGAAGGATCGCAGCAGCTGTTGCGCCTCTTCCCCAGCTCGTTTCTGCCTATTTTCAGATTTTTCCGTGATTTGTTTCCAAATTTTGAGTCATTCCATAACTCTCCATATTTTTTAGTATAAATAGGGACCTTCGTTCCACATAGTTTTTACGCGAGTGTCCACCCTTCTCTTCTCCCTTTGCATTCTAAGACCATGCTCTAAGCTTTCGACGCCTACGTGCTTGATCAATCGACCACATAAGCTCAGATCATTCTGAGTTCCAGTCACATTGCATGACCGACCAATTTGACCACTACACTTCAATCAACTTAATCTAAATCCTCTTACGAGGGCACTTTCTACATACATTCGAGTCGAGCAATCACTATACGTTAACTTAGTTAATCTCGTTGCGTCAAACATGTAAGTTTGAGAGTGTAAATCCCATATTTTTCATTGTATTTTATTTTTGTACTCATTATTGTAAGATTCACGTCAAAAGTATGTTTAAAAATGACTTCTAGAAACCCTATTATTGAATCGTTTTCTCGGATTAGCAGTAACCAGACAACGAGAAGAAACGCAGCAATAGCTGCACCTCTTCAAAGAGTCGCAGCATCTGTTGCGCCTCTTCCAGAGGCTGTCGCTGTTCTTGCTCTTCTTCTTCTTCCTCGATTTTCTCTGTTCATTCGTTTTTTTTGTTTTACATTCTTATTTTCTTTCTTTTCTTCTTACATAAATAAATTTTAATATACATTCCAAATAATTATCACGCTTTTTTACGGTTTAAATCCCTTGTAAAAAATATTTGCGCGTTTTCACCATTAAATCAAACTCGGATCTTTAGAGACTCGATTCATTCATATCATGTTTCTGGTGTTCGACTCTTGTACATGTTTTTATTATTTATTTCAAAGTTATCATGTCTTTCAAATTCGTTTCTGTCTTCATATATAAACCTAATTAGTTTTAACTCGCTTTAATTCGTCTTTAACTTGTTTTAATTGGTTTAAATTTGTGTTTATTGCTTTTATGACGGTCTTATATGTAATTAATTTGTTAAAGCACTTTCACTTGGGTCAAATATGGATAATCAACCATTAAATATACCAACGAATATTAACTACCTGCAGTTCTGACTTCACAGCCAGAACTCACCTCAAGAACAGATGCAATGACAGTTGTGCCTCTTCTAAAGGACGCAGCAGTGTTGCGCTTGTTCCGGGATGAGTTTTGTCTCTGAATTTCCGTTCTTGCTTCGACTTAATCCTTTAATTACGTAATTAATTGACTATTAGTCATAATATCACCCCTAATATGTCCATATTTTCTAACCTTATTTGTTTTCCTTTATTTTCCTCGAATCGTTCGTCTTAAATATATTTTTGACGTAAATCAATTATATCATTGTAATTTATTGTAATTTTAATTATCGTAATTTTTTTATTACAATATTATGGATCATTTATTTTCTTGTTCTTCATATGTAATCAATCTAACATCAACTTTGACCCAATTGAATCCAAAATTACATGTTCACCGACATAGTTTAATTCACATGCAAGGATTAATCTGTGGATGTTGCATTGCATGCATATTATCGACCGCATATCAAGTACGAACGATTTACCTAATCATTAGTAGATGCTGCTATTGAGGCGGGCGGGATTAGGTGTTCAGTAAAAAGGCTTCCTAATACGTACCATCACCCCTTACTCCAGATCTATGTGAACATCCGTGTTCATTGGCATCCAGGAGAGTCATTCTAGACATAGAATGCTAAGGGTAACGAGTTCTTAGTGTTCATGTCACTACTTTGTGTCTTGACATGGCACGAGGTATTCGAACGGTTCCAATTTCCCATAAAAATTGGTGGCGACTCTACAAATGCAAACTCTTGTCCCAAGCGCCCCCGTGTCCACAGTTTGGCGACTCCTCTGGGGATCATACACTTACGTGTTACCCAAGGTGAAACTTGAACAATGTTAGGGAATAGTTTATACGAGACAATTGTTGGTAAAATGAGTCTAAAATTTTGTAAAATAAAAATCCTTTTCAAAATGTAAACATTTTCAAAGATGGCCTAAAATAGCGAAAAAATGAGTCGAAACTCAGTCCAAATGTCCTGTCAAAATTCGGGCCCCAAAACCCATTTCAAAACCTCACTTCGAGTCAGCATTCCTACAACTACACTACAGTTGCCTAGGACAAACATTTTAAAACTTTGTCATTTTCAAACCTCACTAACATACAAGTGGCACACTCCCACTTCACAAGTTGAGTCTTCTTTTGAGTAAGTGTGCTAAAATGGTCGATCGTGTTTTGATTCGTCGTCGACCGCTTGTCCAGTTTCCAAGATGTCTGGAACTCGTCACGCAAGTGTTAATGGACAACCCCAAAATGGTAATGATCTAATCCTAGCTGTGCTCGTTCGCCTCCAAACAAGCCAAGACCAAGCTTATGCTCGCCTCAACACTATTGAAGGCCGAATTGTTGCTGTAGAAACCAGGCTTCGTCCTGTAGAGAATGATGTTCCTAACGCGAGCGTGCATGATGACATCCCACCCTTCATTGGACAACAAGAAACCAACCCTCCACTAGGTCCTACTGAAGATGAAAAGCGCCTCCAATAATTTTTTTTTTTGGTGAAATGTGAGATGTGTATATGTATATATATTAAAAAACCATATTACAAGTTATCTAACTTACAAAAAAACATAGAAACCAAACTATGTCAGGTTCGAATCCCATAAGGGCCAACCTTACAGTCTAATTCTCAACCTGTCAAGCCAGTCTTCCTCTCGTCTACGCACTTTTGCATTACATTTGAACTTGATTCTTTGCCTCACCACTTCTATGATCTTCTGAACCACCAAAGAAAGGACCATCAGTATGCCATTAATCCTGGCTGAGTTCCTTTGAGCCCAGATATGATAGGTACAAGGATTCAATATAATAGTATAGACTTGTTGTTTCAGTTTGCCACCACCATTGCCATAACCACCAGTCATGACACCAGACAACGAGATGCAAGCACCACACAAATCTTGTATGAGGGATATAACAGCTTTGCTGTAATCACACTCAAAAAAGAGATATGGCTGTGTTTCAGTTGCATTCCCACATATACAACAGGCATCAGAGTTGCAACAACCAAACATGTATAACTTCTCTCGAGTATTCATCCCATTATGCATGATTAGCCAAGTGATGATGGCTTGTTTATGTACAATCCAACTATTCTGGATTGTGTTGTACCACCATGGTTTGATTTGATGTGATCTTAGCCAATCATATCCACTCCTAACAGTATATCCTTTCAGATCAAGTTGCCACTGCCCATCAGTATAAGCATCTTTCATCAGCTCCTTAACCCTGAAAATGCTCTTCCAGGTCCAAGCAGCATCTGCAGGAGGACTGTAAGAATGCCAGTCATGCTGTTTTATGTAAACCTGATTAATCCAACGTATCCATAATCTGTCAGCCTTATAGTAAATCCAATCAACTAGCTTAGCACCAATAGCAACATTCGAGACTTCAGCTTTTTTGATGCCAAGCCCACCCTCAATATTTGGTAAAGTGACAGTATCCCACCCTACTAGAGGCACCCTGTGAAACTCAGCAGTCCCATCCCACAAGTAATTCTGACATATGGCCTCTAACCTTCTGATGACACTCTTGGGTAGAATGAAAATGTTCGACCACTAGGAATATAATGAGTTGAGGACAGAGTTAATAAGAGTCAGTCTACCAACATAGGAGAGTTTATTTGCTCCAAAACTCCTTATCCTATTAACCATTTTCTCAGCAAGTATATTACATTCCTTTTTAGTAAGCCTGGTAGGTTGGATTGGAACACCCAAATATCTGAAAGGCATCTATCCCTCAGCAAATCCATTCAGTTATTTAATATCCTCCTTCAAAGTTGCTTCCATTCCATTAAAGTATACCTCAGATTTTGAATTGTTCATAGACAAACCCGAAGCTTTGGAGAATGTTGAGAAAGCTCTGAGCAATAACATCACAGACTGAGGATTTCCTTTGTAGAACAATAGAAGATCATCTACAAACATCAGATGGTTAAGCTGAAGTTCTTTACAAAGGGGGTGGTATTGGAAGGGACATTTATTGGTAGCATATTTGATGGTTCTTGTTAGGTAGTCCATACAAAGAGTTAAGATCAAGGGGGAGATAGGGTCCCCTTGTCTTAAACCTCTTTGACCCTTGAAATAGTCCTAATGCATGTCATGACTTGCTGACAGAATAAAGCACGGAACTTCAGACCCAAAAGAAGATTTTCCACAAAATCCCATTCCATTGTGTCATAGGCTTTTTGGAGGTCAATTTTGAACAAGAATCTAGGAGACACAGCTGCTCTATTATATAATTTCATAATGTCTTGACAAATCAAGATATTCTCCATAATGGATCTTTCTTTAATAAATGCACCTTGATTCTCATGGACAATGTCAGGTAAAATCACAAATAGTCTGTTGCATAGCAATTTTGAGATAACCTTGTAGATCATGTTGCAACAGGCAGTAGGTCTGAAAGGTTTGACAGATGTAAGTCTCTCACATTTGGGTATGAGGGTGATGTTTGTGGCATTGACCTGAGTCAGAAGTTTGTCAGTTGAGAAGAAGTCTTTAATTGCTTCACAAACATCAGGACCAACAACATCCCAAGCATCTTTGAAGAAACCACTAGTATACCCATCTAGGCCTAGGGATTTGTCAATAGGAGTGCTAAAGAAGATACCTTTGATTTCTTCATTTGTGATAGGGAGCATAAGGGAAGCTGCTTGCTCCTGAGTACAACATGGTCCCTGATTCAGAATAGCAGATCTGATCCTCTCAGTAGGATTCCTACTGCCCAATAAGTTCTTGTAGTAGTGAAGGAAAGCCATCTGAATGTTGTTACTCTCAGTACATAGTTCCCCATGTTGATCTTCAATTTGTATAACCTTTTTCTCATCTGCCTTTTCTTAATTGCTCCATGGAAGTATGCAGTGTATTGGTCTCCTTCCTCCAACCACTGAAGCTTAGGTTTTTGCTGAAGGAAACTATTTTGTGCCTTAGTCAGGACCTTGAACTAAGCAATAGCATTCAGTTCCTGGTCAATGAGCACAGGATTAGATATATCCTGGACAATATCCTTCTGTAGTTGCTCTAATCTCCTTTCTGCATTAATAGTTTTATTCTCTATATAAGAATAGCATTCCATGTTATGTTTTTTTAGCACAGGTTTTAGACCTTTCAAACTCTTCACAACACTAAACATCTTATACCCATTATACTTCTTGCCCCAAGCTTCTCTCACTCTATCATTGAAACCAGGTGCTTGCCCCCACATATTGAAGTATTTAAAACTGGCCATTTTGACAGTACGAATCTGAACATTACTAATTATGCAAGGACAATGGTAAAAAAGACCTTCAGGATATAAATGAGCTACCATATCAGGAAAGATATCTAGCCAGGCTTGAATAACCAGAAATCTATCCAGTCTGCTATAAATCCTGGTAGCAGGGTCTTGCTTATTATTCCATGTAAACAAAGCACCAGTGGAAGGAATATCAGTCATGCCACAACTTCCCGTACATTTGATAAAGTCATCCATGTCATCCTATTTAGTATTACCTCCCACCCTCTCATCAGGACTTAGAACAGTGTTAAAATCCCCAGCTAGAGCCCAGGGTCCAGCACAGTGGAGATTGATTATCTCTAACTTATGCCAAAGGTCAAGTCTGTCACTACCTTCATTGAATGCATAAATCATGGTCAGGTAGAAGTCCTGCTGATTGACTCTGGAATGAACCTTGGTATGGATAAACTGTGCATCATATTATAATATATGCACATCAAAGAGACTTGGCTGCCAAAGTAGCCACACCCTACCTCCTTTATGATACTGACAGTTGGTGGTTACACTCCAGCCATCCAACATATTATTAGCAATATTAAAAACATTATTATTATTATTGATTTTGGTTTCTAGCAAGCCAAACAAGCCAACTCCTTTACTGTGAATAAACCATTTTACTTCTCTCTGTTTATGTACGCGATTGAGACCTCTAACATTCCAAAACCCTAAATTATTCATTGGGGGTGTTTGGAGAAAGAGTGCCTACACCAATCCCACATTTAGGGGTCACTGATCTATCTAGAACCTGCAAATATGTTTTGCCTGCAGTCTTTAGCTCACTAGCACTATCAGGTTCCCCTTGAGTCACAGTGGCTGGCTTAACAGAAGTAGTCTCTGGACTGTCAACTACTACTAGACTATCTAGAGCCTGCACAAGCTCAGTAACTATCTCATCTATTGGCACTGTCACAGGTACAGTCATATTAGTAGCAGTAGTCTCAACAGTCTTATTAGCAGTAGGTGCAATTGGCTTCCACACCTGCTTAGTAACAGGTTTCTTTTTTGCTGCTAAATCAGTCTTCCTGCATTGATCCCCAGTGTGGCTAATTCCCCTGCATTTAAGACATATATCTGGACGCCATTCATACTCAATTTTTATTGAAACAATTGTACCTGACTCACCAAGGAATTTCACTTACTTAGGGCATTTCTGACCCACATTCAAGTCAATCATTACTCTAGCAAATCCAAGTCTCGTTTTTTCACTGGTTGCTTTATCAGATTTAACATACTTGCCAACCAATCCAGCTATGGTAGGTAAACATTTACTCCAGAATCTCAAAGGGAGCTCATGTAGCCTAATCCATGAAGGAACAACTTTGACCTCCTCCTTTGTCAACTCAATATCCTCCATCCAAGGCCTTACAATAAGCGGTTTATTATCAAACATATGGTATCCCGCATTCAAAATAGTCTCCTTATCCTTATTCTCCTTAAACCTAACCAAGAAAACTCCATTAGGAAGGAATGATACCTTGTCAATACCATATTTCCCCCATATTCGATGAATATGGGGGAAATATCCCAAGAAGGATTTGCCCCAAGAACAAAGCAATAGACAGCATGACTCCAATATGATACTTCATCCTTGGTATCATCAGTAGAGAATTGTATCAGATTATCTAAACATACCTCTTCCTCCTCCTCAACTGGATTCTTAGCCTTTTTCCCACGTTTAGTAATCCATTTACTATTCTCTGCTAGGGCGCCATCATCATCAGATGGCAGTCCTGGTATGCCACTGATTTCATGCATGCTATTGGTACGTAGCACTTCATTCTCAGTAGGACCTTTGCCTTTGTTAAACCTTTGTGAAAACGATTCTCTACGTTGAGATCGCATCTTACCAATCCTACTAAAACGTTTTTGAATAGTGAAGAGTCTATCGATCCGAAATACTCAAGAGGGGGGGGGGGGGTGAATTGAGGATTTAAAACTTTTGAAAGCTTTTTCGATTGTATGAATAAAATTGATTATTTAATGTTTATTGATTAAAATTTAACTAATCAACTAATGAACAAATAAAAAAAAGTAAACAAACGAATGAAAGAGAGGAGACACACGGTTTTTGAATTGGTTCAGTTTCACAAATCGAAACCTACTTCCACTTTTCTCGATTAATAAATTTAGTACCTTTCTACGGATTACAAATTTACTAACCCAACTCGTACAACTAACTCTAGCTGTAACTCAATGAGTACCGTTAAATACTCAAGTGACTAACTTACGCTAACAAGAAAGCACTAATGATTCTAGCAAAGGTTCACATTAATGAATAAGTAAGAAATCTATTGAGAACTATTATCTTATAACGATAATTTAACAAATGAATATACGAGTTTAAAACACACGACCTTTTGAAAATAGCAAAACATTTTTCTGCTTTGAAACACACGATTTTGCTTTGTAAAAATAAGATCAATATTTATGCTTAATGTCTCTCTATTGAATGTTGCAAAGAGGAAAGTATTTATAGGAAGGAAAGAATAAGGCAACTCGGTTTCTAAGAAACCCTAATGGCCGAAAATAGGAGATATGTTAACAAATCATATCTTCTATTATTTCTTTCCTAAAAGCCTAAAAAATAATAAAGAATATTCTAAAAGATAGAATATAATCTATTCAATTATTATCTTCACTATAAATTCTAAGATATGGTAAGATTTTCTATATCAAGAATATCTTTTATCATAAACAAATATACTAAGTAAGATATACAAGATATGTAAAGATATAAAATCTTTACCAAATATATCTTAGTTTACACGAGATGTCACGACTCAAATGCCTCGTGAAAACCCTAGCTCAATATATGGGTTAAAATTTAGGTTTTAAGAGAGGCTTTGTTGAAACCCTAATTAGTAGCATGGTCCAACTCATAAGTTGATCCAAAACGACTACTAGTCAACGTTCAACAAGGAACCGAACTCCGCACTAAACCGGGATTTATTAAGTAAATACTTTTATTAAAACATTTAAAATAAACTTTAAACAATTTTAAAAAGACTTTTAAAACATTATATGTCGTGTATAATAAACTCGGCATCTCAATGTTATAGTAGGAGAGCTATAACATTGAGCTCTTTTACTAGTAATGTTATAGCTGCAAAACTATAACTTTACTAATTCAAGAAACTCATTCTTGGTTATCATTACGAGATAATCACCTATACTATTCTAATCTTCAGAGAGATCTTTGAGTATAGGCTACGTCATCATCCAAGCTTGATTAATCTTTAGACGGACTTCGTCTTCACATAAATCTTTAATGAATCTTCACATCGTTTGATCTTGAATTGAGGCTTGACTATTGTATACTTTCATCACAAATTCTTTTGTTGCTCGTGTTAGATAAATCGAATCTAAAAGACTTAGACAAACGATTACGCGCAACAAGTATATAAATTATAAATCACCTTGACATTATCAAAACATAAACATATATAATATATGGTTCAACAAATAGTTTTTACTTAGAATCACGTGCCATATGCAAGATCTAAAGAAGAAAAATCGAGAAAAAATGGCTGCCCTAGGTTCTTACACAATACTTGGAGGAGCAACGAATGTCCTTAGGGTTCATTTTTTTTAGAATAAAATGTTGTTGATAAGTCTCGATCCCATGACCTCTTGATTCACATATAGGTTCTTACCCAATACTTGGAGGAGCAACTAATGTACCTTAAGGGAGATGGCATCTACAGGGAGAATAATCGAAAGTATGAGACGGTAAATGCTCAATTGCTAACTAACTTCAACATGACTGATATCCCAAAGTTCAAGGGGCATGAAAACCCACTAAACCACATTCGTGCTTTCAAGGATTACATGTCTATCAAAGTCATCAAACCCGAGATATTCCTAAGGATCTTTCCATCATCTCTCGACACCATTCCTAAATAATGGTTTTACTCTTTAGAGTACAAGAAGATTGCTACTTGGGATGATGCCGCAATTGAGTTTACTAAACAGTTCGCGGATAATGCTGACACCCAAGTCAACATGTGCACTCTAGAGGTTCTTACCCAAAATTAGAAACAAGGTTTCACCGACTTCCAAAGTAGGTGGAGGAAGACTAGAACACAACTTGTTGAACGTCTAGACGAAGCCACTTTTGGGGAAAAGTTCATGGATAACCTGAGACCTATTTATGCAAACCACTTACGGTAACAAAACATAAAGTCTTTCAAATACCTAACTGTGCTAGGGACGATAATTGAAGATGACATCCGTAAAGGACTCTTGTCCAAAACGGTAGGTCGTGGATATCAAGGTTCGACGAGTCGTTCTTATGGCTCTACTAGCAAGACTGATGAGGTTAACCTAGTTGAATCATCAAAGAAGAATAACCCACAAAGGAAGTTCACAAACATTGGCGATTCATACTCCAATGCACTGAAAAGATTGATGAAACAGGTTAAGCTCCAACCCATAGGACCTACACCTGACCTAGAAAAGAAGTCTAAGTTCTGGGATGAGAATGCATACTGCGAATATCATAGAGGCAAGGGACACGATACAAAGAAATGTTTTAAACTAAAGCATGTCCTTCAGGATATGATCGAAGATGGTCGTTTACCAATACCTCCTGGAGGTAAGCCTAACCATACTCAGAATCCTCTTGGGGTTCTGATGATCACAGATGAAGAATGCACCTTGGATTGTTCACACCTCATTTCTCCGGCCGAGGTTGATATTAATGCACTAGAAGATAAGGGGAGCTATTCGACCATTTATACCACCATTGCCGATTTTATTACATGGGCAAAGAGTGTGAGTAGGCAAGTTCCAGAGTTGGAAGCTATAGTAGCATCTCTACGCAATCCCGACACCATACATAGGGATAACGTGTCAAAAACCCCAAATCTATCTCAACAGTCTACGATGCAAGAGGTAATCGCAGTAGTTGATAACCTAATTGACCAAATAATCAGTCTAGAAGCCGAGATCATCAGGTTGAGAGAACTTAGTATCGTCAACGGAATATGGCCCAATGACGATGAAGATGAATACCTCACAGAGTACTATCTAGTCAAGGCTAGTGAAGATATAGTCATGGCTAGTGAAGATCAAGATATAGACCACCTTACTCGTTCAGGGCGTCCATATCAAAATGTTTCTCAGAACGGTCCTATAACTAATGGTCCAGTTACTAACACGAATGTCATCACACCAAATGATGGCGAAGATACATCTACTGACCACTTGCTAAAACAACTGCAGAAGACAATGGCTGAACTTTCAGTCTGGCAACTAGTTGCGAGCTTATTTCCCCATTTTCAAGCTTTACTGTAAGCATTAGCTAAATTGAACGTGGCACACAAGTCTACGCCTGACGACGTAGTCAACTTGGTCTTCTAAGATTTAGTTAAACTAAGTAACCCAGTTACTTTGTTAGATGAAGATTTGCCTCCCTTCGCCGCCATTCATAACCTACCTCTATACATTACAGTTATATGCTTAAAGAAGAATGTACCAATGACTTTGGTGGATGATGGCTCTGCCGTCAACGTCGTACCACTAAAAACTGCGTACAAATTGGGCATGAAAGAATCAGATTGGGCTCCTACCAACCAAGGTGTTCGAGCATACGATGGAACACGACGTAAAGTTGTAGGACTAATGAATCTCACTATAGCCACAGGGCCAATCGAGCGAAAGGTTAATTTTAAAATAGTGGATATCGAAGCATCATTCAATATACTTCTGGGAAGGCCTTGGATTCACACTTCCAAAGCGGTAACATCCACCTTGCACCAGAAGATTAAGATTCCTCTCGATGGCAAAGTAGTGACAATCACTTCGTCACCTATCAAGGCAATGATAGAGAAAATGTCAAGTAACCAAGTAGTCACAGATCTAGTATACGAGCTTGGGGGCTTTCAGAGCATAAACCTTGTAGAGAGCGAACTTGCACCTCTATACTTCAACCCATACTCAAATTTAGTGGTCAACCACATACTGAGGTCTGAGGGATACTTCCCGGGAAAGCCATTGAATCCTGCCAAGAAAAATACCTTTGCACCTTACAAAGAAGGAAACTCTGAGAGGATACCATTAGGATTGGGATACAAACCCGCGAAAGAAGAAGATTTGGAGATGCTCACTCAGTTTCAAAACCGTAAGAACAAATGAATCCAAATGTGATCCTACCTCCTTACCCTGAATGGATACTTCGTTAGAGAGGGGAGTCAAGAGTACTTTCACGGGTTTCCTGAACCGTGGCACTATAAAAGAAGCAACTAGCTGGAATCGAGGTCTTATACGATTGCTACTTCATCCCTCCAGAAACGGTTCCTACCGTCAAAACTCGCCAAATAGCTTGTTTAGACAAACAGACCGCTGGCCTTCTGTTTGGAGAGGACGAATTCGTCAGAGCGGCACATGATGAGGTCATTACCATGATACTTCAAGATGACCACTTCAACCCCATATCATTAATCACCGAAACCAGTTAAAATCAGCAGAAAGGATGGACAAAGTCGATCAAGTGGACTAACAACTAAGGAAAGCTCTTCAAAGTCACCACTGGATAAGGAGAGATGTTCAAAGAAGAACCTGAAGTAAACGAATATGAGTCAGAGAGGGAGTCGAAGTCAGAATCTGAGTCTAGAGAAGTTGCTAAAGAGTCTTCTTCTGTCGTCACTCACCCTCCCTTTGTTTCTCCTAGTATAGCATCGAGTAGTAACAGTGGCATGGGAAATGTCCCAGCAGCTGTCCCTTTTACCGCCACTGACTACTGAACATATGGCTTCTTTGTTTCAGCTCTTTTCAAAATTTAATATGAATAAATCAAATTCTGCTTACTCTTTATGTTATTCTGAATGCAATTCTATTTACGATGATAATGAGGATGATCCTGACCTAGACTCGGTCGAACTACCTCCCTATATGGTTAAAGAAATATTGCAAGAGGAGGAAGGGGCACCAGTTATAGAAAACACTGAACCCATCAAATTAGGAATCGAACTAGAACCCCAAGAACTTAGAATAGGGACGACCTTAAACCCAACTGAAAGGGCCAATTTCATAGATCTCCTACACGAGTTCAAAGATGTTTTCGCTTGGTCTTACAAATAAATGCCAGGAATCAACATGGATATTGTAGAACATCGAATTCCAATCAAGCCATGTTTCAAACCCTTAAAACAGAAGCTCCGTCGAATGAGGGCCGAATGGGCTCTTAAAATCAAAGAAGAAGTCGATAAACAATTCAAAGCCGGGTTCATCAAAGTTTCCGAGTATTCAGACTGGGTGGTTAACATTGACCCCATACCCAAAAAGGTTGGGCGAATCCAAGTTTGTGTTGATTTCAGAGACTTAAACAAAACAAGTCCCAAAGACGACTTCCCTCTACCACACATCGATATATTGGTGGATAATACAGCGGATCACGCTTTGTTATCCTTCATCATGGACGGGTATGCATGGTATAATCAGATCAAAATGGCCATAGAAGACATGCATAAGACCGCCTTCGTTACTCAATGGGGCACATATTGCTATATTGTTATGCCATTCGGGCTAATAAATGCTGGAGCTACATATCAACGCACTGCGACCACATTGCTACATGACATGATGCATGAAAAAGTAGAAGTGTACGTCGATGATATGATTGTCAAATCCAAATATAGGAAGGGGCATATTGATAACCTTCGCATATTCTTCCTAAGACTGCGAAAGTACAACACGAGGCTCAATCCTCAGAAGTGTGCATTCGGGGTAACGTCAGGCAAGCTTCTGGGCTATGTCGTCAGTCAAAGAGGAATAGAAATTAATCCATCCAAGATCAAAGCTTTAATCGAAATGCCACAACCTCAAACAGAGAAGGAGGTTAAAGGATTTCTAGGCAAAGTTTAGTATAAAAGCCGATTCATATCGAAGCTTACTATGATCTGTGAACCTATTTCAAAAAAGCTCAGAAAACAGATCATACCATATGGGACGACGACTGTCAAATGGCGTTTGTCAGAATTAAGGAGATACTGGCTAAGCCACCAGTGTTAATTCCTCCCCAATAAGATCAACCTCTTCCTTTATATCTCAAAGTAACGGAAACACCCATGGGGGCTATGCTCGCACAAACTGTTGGGAAAGAAGAAAGAGCTATCTACTACCTTAGTAAGAAGTTCATAGAATATGAGTGTAAGTACACACCTCTCGAAAAGACATGCCTCGCTCTTCTGTGGCCAACAAAGAGGCTACGCCACTACATGCTTAGCTACTCTGTAAAGGTGTATTCCAAAATGGATCCCGTCACATACCTCTTCGAGAAACCCGTTCTCAACGGACGTTTGGCAAGATGGAACCTAATGCTTTCAGAGTTCGATCTCAAATACGTACCTTTGAAAGTCATAAAAGGACGCGCCGTTGCCGAATTCTTCGCAGATAATCCTATCAACGACACCTAAGCAATAGACATGTGGTAATTTCCAGACGAGGATATCTTACAGACCAGTGTAGACTCTTGGGGATCTTTATTTTGATGGGGCATCGAATCTAAGAGGATTTGGAATATGAGTGTTGCTCATTTCTCCTGAAGGCAAGCACACACCACTTTCTATCAAACTCGACTTCGAGGTGACAAATAACGCAGCGAAATATGAAGCCTGCCTCATTGGTCTACAAGCAGCAGTAAGTTTAGGCATCAAGAATCTTCGAGTTCATGGAGACTCTTCCTTGATCATCAATCAAATTACGGGATCAAATTGCCCAATTCTTTGATCAGGTCACTTATCTACACCTACCTCGTGAAGAGAATCAATTTGCAGACGCTCTTGTAAAACTTGCATCTTTGATTAATATGCCAGACAACATGGTAGAAATGCCTTTATGCATCGAACGACGGTCAGAACCAGCCTATGTACACCAAATTACAGATGAAGAAGGATGTCCAGAGGAACCTTGGTTCCAAGCCATCCTAAACTTCAAGCTCAATGGTACATATCCACCAAATATGGATAAGAGGGGACAGTGTGCCATATGCCTACTAGGCTCTCAATACCTCCTCATGCAAGGAGAATTGTCCAAAAGAACACCTCTTGGTGTAGTTTTGCATTGCCTTGATCATTCACAGACACAAAAAGTGATGGAAGAAGTTCACGATGGAGAATGCGGTCCTCACATGAGTGGACCCATGATGGCAAAGAAAATCACGCCTCTAGGATATTACTGGATGACAATGGAGTCAGATTCTATCATGTACGTCAGACATTGCCAAATCTTCGGGAATGGGCAACACGTCCCTCCTTCACTGCTTTACACCATGACCTCTCCTTGGCCGTTTTCTGCTTGGGGAATAGACATAATTGGAAAGATCACTCCACTTCGAACAGGAGGTCATTGCTTCATTTTAGTAGCTATCGACTATTTTACCAAAAGGGTCGAAGCAGCATCCTATACTGCTCTTACGGTTAAACATGCGGCAAGGTTCATACAAACCAATATCATCTGTTGATACGGTTGTCCACATGAGATCATTAGTGACAACGGGTCACATTTCCAAGCCGAAGCTGTACAATTGCTTATCAAATACAAAATCAAGCACCACCATTCCTCGCCTTATAGACCTCAAACTAATAGCACGGTAGAGGCAGCTAACAAGAATGTCGTCATGATCCTCAAGAAAATGATCGACAATAATCGAAATTGGCCTAGCAAAATACCTTTCATGCTATGGGGTTATCTTACATCAGTTAGGACACCCACTGGGGCTACTCCTTTCTTTCTGACCTATGGCATTGAAGCTGTGCAACCCGTCGAACTAGAAATCCCGTCTTTACGCATTTTGCTTGAAAGTAAAATTCTAGAAGCTGAATGGAATAGGGATCGATATGAAGAACTCATCCTCTTGGATGAACGAAGATTGGGAGCATTACATAATGTGCAAACATATCAGGCACGTATCAAACGAGCCTTCAATAAACGGGTTAAGCCCAGGAACATCAAAGAAGGATATTTGGTGCTCAAATCAATTAGAGCTCTCCTACCTGTCGATCCACGTGGAAAGTTTAAACCCAACTAGGCCGGACCTTTCCTAGTGAAGTCCATACTCTCGGAGGGTGCGGTTAGAATTAGAGACCTGGATGGGAATGAATTTGCTAACCCAACTAACCTCGACCAAATGAAATGATATTACCCTTAGTACAGGACAGGAAACGCGCCTCGCGTAAAAACCCACGTGCCGCTCATGCGACACGAAATAAAAATGGCCCTTGGCCCGCTGAAAGAAAGCTTATGTCACCATGCTCTTGCATTTTGACACTTCGACATCCTCACATCATCAAATAAATTGAATTGTATTTTAGGTGTAAGTAAAGCTCATGCTTTTTTTCTAAAGTTCATTACAAGATATTGCTTCAAACAAATATTCTTTTGCATTTATTCGAACTACGCACAAGGTTTGATTTCATTTTTAATGAATATGTAGGCAATCCTTCAAAGGATACAACCCATTTTTTAAAAAAATGTAAATAGAAGGATGTATGGGTAAAAATACCCTCTCATTCTCACCATGACATGACAACTCCCAATTGGATAAAATAAAGACACACGGATCAATGACGAAGCAGCAGGCTGCTGGACGCAAGGAAGGACAATGGGGGATGAACCTAGACACTAAGTAACACAAAGGCCACGATTGAACAAAATAATAAAAAAACCAACAGGAACGTTGAAATGGTCAGTAGGAACATCGTGTTAATCAGCAGAAGCTTTGACAAAGTGAGCAACCACTCCCTATTTCACAGGAAGTGGAGCATGTGGTTGAGAATTTTCAGGAAGCACGTGCAACTGCCCTTAAGAAAGGCTATAAAAGAGCAAAAAACATGAGATTCTAGGACGGCTCATCTATCATTCATCATGAACTCCACTCGAAGGAAAATCATATATCACTTGCAACAATCAATATCATTAACACACTTAGAATTTTATACATCGTTTATATCATTTGTACTTAAGTCATTTGGAGATCATAGCTGTACCTCCTGATCGTTCCAGCTAGGTTCACCCTCGAATACTAATACTACTAGTGGATCATTGGTGGGATACCATTCCCCCGATGGTTTTTCCCACATTTTGGGTTTCCCGCGTCACCATTTTTCTTGTGTCGTTTGTCTCTCTTTCTTTTCGTTTGTCTCTTTTTATTTTCGTTTGTTTCTCTTTCGTACTAGTTGTTTACTTTCGGTCTCGCTATGCTCTTACTATCGATCTACTTAAGTCTTTAACATCGTATTTTAATTGGAATAGCCGCAATGACTCACAAATCTTTAGTCGGTAAAATCTTATCAAAACAGTTTGGCGCCCACGGTGGGGCATTGTGGTTAAATCTTGGTTAAAATATCTCTTTTCGAAATATCCTAACATCTTTATAGTTGATCATGCCAAGATCCAGTAAGAACGTCTCTGATCCGATGAGTACATCAGTGCAAACTCCAGTAGTAGGGGCGATGCCAGCAACTTCCGGTGTTCCAACAACGGCGGTCCCTACCACCAGAGTGACTGCAGCTTAGGCTCAGCCCCAAGTATCAGCAAAGCCTCCTTACTCCCCCAAAATCCCAGATCTGGGAGCATAGAAGGCTGGCAAATCACTAGTTATCAATCTTGTACCCAAGCTACTAGGGATGGGAGTCCGCAGCGCCCAGGATCACCAGGACACCTGACAGGATCCCGTCTCCCAAGAGCGTCACAATCGGATCCGGTACAGCAGTTGCTCCAAGGGATGACATCCTTACAGCAGGCGGTGGTAGGGCTACAAAGGGACAACCAGTCCTTGCAAGAAAAGATAGATGTAGTGTCACCACTGGGAACGACCCAGCAGATTGCAAGGTCGACACCCGGCCTGGAGAATGCCAGGGAGTACTCAGGGAGGCTACTGCCGCAAAATCTGGTAACCAGGCTCGACATGGATATGCTGCCACCAGGGGTAACCACGCCACCCATATCCAGCAGGAACGGTGGCCGCCCAGGGTACGATCCAACCACCAGGGGTTCTACCACCACCAAGAATGCCGCAGACGTACCCTATGGTACTCAATCCTGTGGGATTAGGAGCACTAACTCCAGATCCCATACCAACAACCGGTAGTACGCAATGGTACCAGGAAGCAATCCAGGGGAACAGTCAGCCGGAAATGCATATCCCGGGATGTGCTCCTATATGCCATATACTCCGGACAGCCAGTTCCGGCCTATTGTGAACAGTACACCATTACCTAGAAGCTACATGGTCCCTCCTTACATGTCAGGAGGAACACCAAATCCATATGGGGTCTACTCGGTACCCCACAACCAGGGTATGGGGGTAGGAAGCCATGTAGAACAACAGTTGCAGGATATAAGGTCCTTACTCAACAATGTTCCAGGTTACCACGTCTCATGGAGGTGGCAACCCCGGAGTGCTATGCGGATTCCCCCTTTGTGGAAAGCATTGCCCTTGTCAGAATGCCAAAGTTGTTCACCACGCCAACAATGACGTTGTATGATGGAACAGAAGATCCGCTATAGCACATCAACCAGTACAAACAGAAAATGATGGTGGTTGCAGCAATAGGGCCTGAAAAGGAAGCATGTATGTGCAAAGGATTCAGTTCCACCTTGTCAGGAGCCGCACTCTAGTGGTTCGTTAACCTTAACAACAAGTCTATTTCCAGCTTCGCAGGGTTGGTAAACGTCTTCAATCAGCAGTTCGCAAGCAGTTGCAAGCCAGAAAAATTATCTAGTGATCTATACCGGAACGTCCAGAGGTTCGAGGAGTCCACCAGGGATTATCTCGCCAGATTCAATGTGAAAACAATATCTATCCCTAGGTGCGACCCTACAATAGCAGCCAATGCCTTCAGAAGGGGACTACATCGGGACTCTGATTTGTACAAGGATCTCACCAAGCACCCATGTGCCATATTTGAGGAAGTCAAGCAAATGGCAGAGGCTACTTATCGCCTAGAGGAGGATGAGAATAGCAGGGACATGTACGGAACAGAGTCGCCCAGCAAAAAAATCACAACGGAGAAGAAAAATGAAAGAGCCAAACCCTACAGCAAGAACACAGTGAACAAAGTCTCAGGAGAAACAGAGAGCACCGAGGCTCCACCTAAGCTCAGCGAGTATGGGTTCACCACTGGACTTGATGGGGTCTTAAAGGCAATCAGGGAACTAGGGTAGAGGGCCAGGTGGCCCAAGTAGCCTACACCCAGGGAGAACGACAAAAGAGATGCCAGCAAAAGGTGTGAATACCACAACGTTATTGGCCACAATACAGAAGAATGTGTAGTACTACGAAAGGAAGTAAAACACCTCTACAATGCTGGATGCTTGGATCACCTGCTCCCCAAGGGAGCGAAATCGGAAAGGTCAATACTGCTGACCAGGCCCAACCATCCCCACATCCACCTTACTCAAAGGTTGTGAGCGTCATCATAGGAGGATCGGAAATATGTGGTCTCACTTATTCAGCAGCAAAGCGCCACGCCACCGAGACTAAAGGAGATAAACCAGAGTTCTCCCTCAGGGTCAGCAGATAGGATCTACCAGCAATCTCTTTCGACGAGGCAGACATACCCGATGAGGCAGAACACCACCATGACGCTTTGATCATTACCATTTCCATAAGGAACTGTCTTGTTAAAAAGATATTGGTAGATACAGGAAGCTCTGTGAACCTCATAATGCTGGAAACCTTGAAGAACACGGGGTTCATCGAGAAAGACCTGATGCAGAAGGCAGTACCTTTGGTAGGTTTCAGTGGAGAAACTAAGCAATCCCTTGGAGAAATAGTGATCCCTACCTTTGCAGGGGGTATGAACAAACAGGTACGGTACTTGGTCATTGATGGTCCGTCAACTTATAACGTGATACTTGGTAGGCCTTGGATCCATGACATGAAAGCGGTACCATCAACGTACCATCAGAGCCTGAAGTACAATACGCCCTGGGGAGTAAAGGAGATACGGGGAGATCAAAGTATCGCTCGGGATAGCTACAAAAACGCTCTGAAACCCAGTGCAGCTAGTCCAGCATAGCAATTACATAAACTGTGTCCAGAGGGAGTATATCACACCTCCCCAGGAGGAACTTGACGAAGTAGTCCTGGACCCACGTTTCCAAAGAAGAACGATCTTTGGTGGGAGCGGTGTGCAGGTAACATCCGCGAGCAGATAATTGAATTTCTACGCACTAACATGGATTGCTTCGCCTGGTCCCATAGCGACATGATTGGCATACATCCAAGTGTAATTACACACCGGTTAAATGTAGACCCCAGCTTCCCTTCAGTCCAGCAGAAGAGGCAGAAATTTGCTCCTGAAAGGAACGAGGTGATAAACCAGGAGGTAGACAACCTCCTGGCAGCAGGCAAGATCAGGGAAGTTAACTACCCAAAATGGTTCTCGAATGTTGTGGTTGTACCCAGGAAGAACAACAAGTGGAGAGTATGTGTTGATTTCACAGATCTTAACAAAGCCTGCCCAAAAGACCCGTTCCCCCTACCGCACATTGATTCCATGGTAGACGCTACAGCAGGGCACGAGCTACTTACCTTCCTTGACGCCTTGAGTGGGTACAACCAGATAAAAATGGATCCTAAGGATCAGGAGAAAACAACCTTCAGATCTGACAGAAGCTTGTACGGCTACAATGTGATGCCCTTTGGTCTCAAGAATGTCGGTTCCACCTATCAGCGCCTGGTGAACAGAATGTTCAAGGAGGAGATAGGGAGAAAAATGGAAGTCTACATTGACGATATGGTATTAAAATCTGAGAAGGCAGAACAACACATGTCCCACCTGGAAAATACCTTCTCGATCCTTGGAAAATACCATATGAAGCTGAACCCCCCGAAATACACTTTTCGAGTCTCCTCGGGGAAATTCCTGGGGTACTTGGGGACGCAAAGAGGGATAAAGACCACCACGGAGCAAATCAAAGCAGCACTCCAGTTAGAATCTCCTCAGAAGCCAAAGGACGTATATAGGCTCATAGGACGAGTAGCAGCCCTAAATCGGTTCATATCAAGGTCCTCAGACAGGTGCCGATTGTTCTATGACATCTTGAGCAACAACTCTTAAATGTGAACCGATAGTCGTTCATCTTGAGCAAGTCTTTGTTACCTGTAGAGACTAGGTACACATCTCTAGAAAAACTCTTTTTAGCACTTGTTACTGCTTCGTACAAATTGCGTCCCTATTTTGAGTCACATAGAATTTTAGTCGTGACCAACTACCCCCCTGAGAACCATAATGAGGAAACCCGAACTGTCAGGGAGAATGGTTAAGTGCTCTGTCCACCAAAGTGGGTATGACCTGAAATTTGATCCCCGAACAGCCATAAAATCCCATGCCCTAGCTGACTTTGTTTCAGACTTTAGCCCCACCCTTCAAGAACAAGCCGACAGTTAAATCTTGACCCTAAGTGAGGCTAAAAGGGAGCAGGTATGGGAATTACATGTTGATGGGCATCCAACACAAAGGGAGCAGGGGTAGGGCTGGTCCTGAAATCACCTCAGGGGGAACATATAATACAGGCAGTACGGTGTGAGTTCAAAGCAACGAATAACGAGGCTGAGTACGAGGCCCTAATCTTAGGACTGCAATTAGCCTTAGAAATGCAAATCAACCATATCAAAGTGTACACTAACTCCAAACTGATTGTGAACCACGTGAATAACATGTACACGGCCAGGGATCCTAAAATGGTAGCCTACCTGGAAGTGGCAAAGGAGATTAAACACCGATTTGCCTCCTTCCACATCCAGCAGATACCCATGGATCAGAATGTTGAAGCGGATGCTCTCGCCACCTTGGAAGCAGCCTTCACTCCAGGGGCAGTGGGTACTATACCATTCATACATGTCATGAAACCTGCCATACATCAGAATGAACAGCAGAACGCCAGTAAGGCTGCCACCGCCCAATGGACATACGAAGCAGGGAGACTTTGTACTACCATACCCCAGGAGTTAACTGATGATTGGCGCAAGCCTTACATTAGTTGGCTACGCGATGAGGTGTTACCACCTGACCAGAAAGACGCTAGGAGCTTCAAAATGAAGTCCTCCAGATTCGTACTCATTAATGGTATCCTATTTAGGAAGTCCTTGGCAGGACCCTATTTGAGGTGCCTAAGCAATTCAGGAGACACAGGCAGTGATGTGTGATATCCACAGTGGTGATTGTGGAAATCACATAGGGGGTAGGAGCCTGTCCAATAAGGCACTAAGACAGGGTTACTTCTGACCCACCATGAGGAAAGATATCACAGATTACGTCAAGAAATGTGAAGAATGCCAAAAGCACGCCCCTGTCAGCCACCAGCCAACAGAACATGTGCATCCGATCATCTCTCCTTGGCCTCTCATGAAATAGGAAATGGACATTATGGGACCATTACCCCGTGCTTCTGGAAAAAGGACGTACATGCTGGCGATGACGGACTACTTCTCTAAATGGATATAGGCAGAAGTTTTCCCTCAGGTCCTGGAGAAGCATGTGATATCTTTCATCAAGAGGAACATAGTCAGCAGATATGGCATCCCTTCAGAAATCATATGTGACAACGGGTCAAAATTCATATCCAACAGAACGGAAGACTACTACGGCCGGTGGAACATCAAGTTGTTCAAGTCCGCTCCTAGGAATCCACAGTCTAACGGCCAGGCAAAATCCAGCAAAAAGATAGTCATGAACAACCTAAAAAGAAGGCTGAAGAAGATAGGAGCCAAATGGGCATATGAGCTCCCCTTCGTGTTGTGGTCTGATAGAACCACCCCTAAAGTGGCAACAGGTCAATCACCATTCAGTCTGGTATATGGGGCCGAGGCAGTTATTCCCTCTGAGGGGCAAATACCGACGCATCGATATGCCAATGCCACCGAGGAAAGGAACCAGGTGGAAATGGCCAGCAGCCTCGATACCATTGACGAGCTAAGAACCAGTGCCCAAATCAGGATGGCAGCCTACAAGCAGACAACAACTAGAAGTTACAACAAAAACGTAAGACTAAGGACACTGTAGGTAGGGGACCTAGTACTCAAGAAGGTATTCCCAAACACCAAGAATCAAAGTGCAGGTAAATTCGCCTATAACTGGGAAGGTCCCTACCACATAGAAGCAATCGTGGGTAATGGGGCATACAAGTTGGAGACTATGAACAGGGAAGCTGTCCCTAGGTCCTGGAACATCATTCAACTTAAAAAGTATTATGTCTGAAGTTCCAGGTGCAGGACCCTGAAATTCCACCATCAGCAGGTACACCCCAGGACCCTTGAATCACAACATTCAGTACTCTAGAAACCTTGGAACATGAACTAACTTGCTAAAAGTGTCATTGGCTAAGCAGCTATCGCTTGAAGGGGGACAACCCCAGAACCCACTTGCTGGAGCCATAAGCTCCTTCCCTTATAAGGTACATATGCAAAGAACTAATCATTTTGTTTCGTACCGCCTGACTGTATCACCTGCATTGGTCTGACAGTAACATCTCTTTTGACAGTAGGAACAACTAAGTCGCCAGGCAAAATCTTTTGTTCAGTACACACATGCTAAGCCTCCTGAATTCAGGAGATACTACTAAGGAAATGACAACTTACAACGTAGTTTTTTAAATCCTTTGAGTCAAAACCATTTTTTCTTATTTTCCCTTGGTGTCAACTTCACAGGTGTCACAAGGAGCAAAATGTGGAAGCAGCGTACTTAGTATTTCAAACGGCCAAAAACGAAACTCTCTTTCTTTTAAGTTGTTATAAAAACTCTGGGGGAAGACACTTTGTGCTCCCTAAACCATTTTTTGGATTTATGAAATTGCTTCCATTTTTAAGTACATCGTTGTTTTTGGATTGAATGTGGATATGGTAAGTTGAATATTAAGGCAATGTCCTAGTAGGCTAACTGATGAACAGAAACTAGCAAAATGTTTCTCCTGCAGGAAGTACCCAATGTCCGCGTGGTCGAAACAGAGGGATTCAAGCATCCTGATGGACAAAAAGCTCCCTGAATCACCATAGGCACCTCAACAAGTACGAAGCCGGCACACAAACAGAAAGAACAAAAGAATTTCTAGCAAAACAACTGAAGGAACAAAATGAAAAATTTCATAAACACCCCTCAGCATGAGGAACTTCAAAAGCAAATATTTTTGCCCCTCCTACGAGACAAAAATAAAAGTACCAAAAGTTGTCAGGCACCAAGAGTTAGATTACAATGGGCCACCACACAGGGTCCCAACAAAACATCAAGATAAAAAATTAAAATTTAAAATGCCTAAACTAGGCAGCAGCAGCAGAATCTGGGACGACATCAGCAGTAACATCCACAGGGATGTTAGGCTCCACAGCAGCCTCTCCGCCAGATGGACCTTTCCCTCCCAGGGCAATAAAGGTATCCTCCCTGACCGACGCAACAGCTGGTGGTTCAGTCCTAGCAGTGGTCTCTCCATTGTCACCACCCAGCAAGTCATTGATGAGGCTGATGTCCGGCTTGACTGGATATGCAACATGAAACAGTCGTTCCTCCTCAGCGAGGTCCCAGTTGGAGTGCTCCCCCACCTCGAACTCCTTAATGCATTTGATCTCTGTTTCCCAGGCGGAAACCAATGTATTGTCCAAGAGCAGGTGCTTCAGCAGCTCCTCCTCCTTGTGAGCCTCTTCCATATGCCCTTCTGCCACCTTCCTCTAAGCATTCAGCTGTTTCTGAGCAACAGCCTTCTCCTCAGCCAGCTTCTTTTGGGCAGCCAACCTCTCCCTCCTAACCAGCGCCAGATCTGCGTCCACCTTCCCCAGGTTGACATTAAGGTTGTTCACCTCCCCCATCAATCTGGAAACCTGTAACACCCCCATTTATTCGGGAGCCTTTAGCTAGACATTCCCAAATAAAGGAGAGCGTTACCATCTCGGTTGCCCGAGGTAAATGATACAAATTAAAACAAACCAAAGTACTTCAACTGAAAGAATGGTTTTATTACATTGCCAACCGATTAAATATAAAACTTAACATTACAATTTACTACGCAGCGGAAATAACATAAATAAAGTTGTATAAGTCAACTAAGTGATCTAGACAGCAACTATGGTCCAAGTCGAGTTCACATCCCAATGCTCCCAAGTCAGCTAATCTTTAGTACCTGTCAAATCTGCTGCCCATTATGGTTCATCACAGGTGTTCACGAATACACGGTAAACCACGAGGTTGAGTAGGATAAAAAACATTCAAACAACCAATCTCTCACAACTGTCAATATTCCAATCTCAACTGTTCACATGTCACATCTCGACATCAACTATCCATGTTATACACCAGAGACTAAGCCTGGGGCCTTCCAATTATTCACACACGTTATCCACCAGAGACTAAGCCTGGGGCAGTCCAACAACCACTCACGTTATCCACCAGAGAGTAAGCCTGGGGCAGTCCAATTCTCACAAAGCATTCCACAATATAATCGTATAAAATATACACAACTCCAATCAATTAACAAAGTTAATCTCTCAATTAGCTTAATTAAATAAGAAATCATACACCAATCATCCTTTCAATACATTCACGTATTAAACACGCAAACCAAATATAGTTGAGTAGATTATCCTACCTTTTCAGCAATACTCCAATTTACGCAATCCGAGTAAATATAAATCCAATTGACACAGATTCCCACAACTCCGTCACCTAGACAAGTAGTTATTATAATTACTAATTATATACTTTATTCAAATAATTACCTTAATTATAAATTAATTACTTAATTATAAATTAATTACTTAATTACGTTAATTATAATCTCGTATTAAATCAAAAACCCATTACAAATAAACACACCCAAACCAACCCATGCGTAAACCCCATGTCAAACACCCATATAAACCCGTTTTAAAACTACCTAACCAGCTCATGAATACACGGTTGAACCCGTGTGAACGACCCATGAAAACAAAACCCGTAGACACCCATTATCCACAACCAACACCGTCACCTTACACCACGGTGCACCACCTTCACCTCAGCCAGCCACCATCCTGGCCACCCACCTCGCACAACTCCCCTAAAAAAGTACCAAATTACAGCAATAACATCCGGAACCCGCAACTCCCTCTATACCCGCAACACCACCATAACCACCCTTATCCACGGCCAACTACCTCCTGCCATTACAACCGTGGTCCACCCTAACTCCAGCCACGGCGGTCACGGCCTGACCCACACCCCAACAACACCCCCACACAACCTCGTGTAACGCACAACAACGACAGCAATACCAAAAAGCAACCAACCCGCATGACCCTGAAAACCACCCTATAAATCAACACTAACGACCACCCAGAACAACCCAAGTCCGACCTCACACCACCTACAACCACTTACAACCTGAGCCAAGACTAAAACACCCACAACCCACGTTCATCTACACGGTTTAAGACACGGCCTACAACCCCTGTTTTCCTCTGTTTTCGCGAAATCCGACCACCGCCGCTAAAAACCACCACGCACAGCCACCACGACAGATCCCTCATGGTCGACTACACCATCCTGTCACGACCCCACCAAGCCCAGGTCAAGACTCATCTAATTAAGGGTCTAATTCGGGTTTCCAATTCGACAGCTATAACCACCACCACCCGCGTAAGCCACCCTTAATTTCCACCCTAGGTCGGTTGTCGGTGGTCACGTCATGGTCCATTGAGGTCACGGTGGTCCATTCTAGCTACGGTCAAAGTCGTGGTCCATATGGTTCCGTGTAAGGCGGCGTACAGTGGTCATTAACTGTCAATGTTACAAGTTGTTTAACATATATACAATTAATTAAAGACGGTTTTTGATTCTTACCTTAACACGATTATGCAAGACGATTTCTCCTTCTTTCTTTTAGATCTCTTCCTTCTTTTTATGACTTATTTTCAGATTTCTTTATATATATAGAGTCTAGGTTTAGATGTATAGAATACTAATTAGGAAACTTATGACCTAATTACTTTAATTATTAGAAAATAGAATTAATAATATAATTAGTAATATTAGTATAGTATAATTAGTAATATTAGTATAGTATAATTAGTAATATTAGTAATATTAGTATTATTACCTAATTACTTTCCGACTCACTTATTATTCCATGATAATATCTTTAAAAAAAATTTTTGTAAAACACAACCTTTAATAAATTTTTTGTTGTCAAACACGACTTTTTGGCTGAAGGACTTAGCATTTTGCAATGGGGTAACTTTCAATCGATGTTTGGGATAGCAAACGATGTCGGTTTGAGGTGTTCTTAGACTCGTTCGAAAGGTGAAAATACAAACTTTCCATGGGTGATCAATACGATGGTTAAAAGTGGCCTTATGTGGGGTCTATTATTGTGTAAAGTAAGGCTGGTCGGAGAGATTAACGAGTGGTCGAGGATTTTTAGTGGGTCTTTTAAAGAGGTTATGATGCTTTGTTTGATCTGAAAATTGGTATGTAGGTAGCGGGAAGTGTAAGGTAGGTCGTAGTTGTGTTGTTTTTTGTTGTTGTTGGTTACAAGTGGTGGTTCGAGGAGAGTTAATTTGAAGGTAAAAAACATTCAAAAGATTGTCAAAGTAGGATTTCTTTTTCTGTGGGTCGATTCACTCACCTCAAACCACCACTTACAACAAACAACCACAAAGAACAGCACAACTACGGCCTACCCTACACTCCCCGCTACCTACATCCCAATTTTCAGACCAAACAAAGCAACATAACCTCTTTAAAAGACCCACTAAAAATCCCCGGCCACTCGCTAATCTCTCCGACCAGCCTTACATTGCACAATAGTAGACCTCACATAAGGCCGCCTTTGACCATCATATTGATAACCCCTGGAAAGCTTGTATTTCCACCTTTCCAACGAGTCTAAAAACGCCTCAAACCGACATCGTATGCTATCTCAAACATCGACTGAAAGTTACCCCATTACAAAATGTTAAGTCCTTTGGCCAAAAAGTCGTGTTTGACAACAAAAAATTTATTAAAGGTTGTGTTTTACAAACTTTTTTTAAAAGGTGGTGTTTGGAAGAATTTTTTTTTAAAAGGTTGTGTTTGACAAAAAACCCTATATATTATTCCATTATAATATATATTATTCCATCATATACCTTCTTATAAATTATGAGCTTATTATAATTAGTTATTTAAAATGCGTAAATTATTAATATAAATAATTATCAAATTACGGGTATTACAGTCTTCCGTCCTTAAAACGAACTTCGTCCCGAAGTTCACTAAAAAAAATGATACAAAAGTCTCAAGAACCATCAACACACCTGACTGCCATTTTAACTCATTATCATTGCAACACAATTAAATTACTTAAATCATTATCAAACTATATCTTATTTATCAAAATGTATCGCAAATAAACTTAAAACACGAAAATGCATCACAAAATTAACTGAAAACAAGAGGTGTCACATTCTATCCCCCTAAAAAAAACTTCGTCCCGAAGATTCGGAACTACTACTACTTTATTAAAACTACTAACAATTTAATACTTATATAAATGACAAGAGTCTAATCCTCTCAAATAAATACTAGTTACCCTTCTCCCCTATCCCTTGTACTGTACTAGATGTTCCAAATGTCTTCCCACCATTACTCTGATCACCTCCATTGCCTTGCTTATTATTGTAGCTCCTCTGGGTTCTCCATTGCCCTACATTTCTATTGGTCCCTGCACTCTGTACTGGAGTTTTGTAGTTCCTTTTATTTTTACTCCCATAACCTCCATTTGCATTGCCACCTCCTTGCTTGCCCAAATTTACACTACAATCTATGATCTTATGGCCCAATTTACCACACCTGAAACAATTACCCACAAAATCTCTACTAGCCAACAACGACCATTACTTCCACGGCTCACTCCTCCCATCGGTGCACTATTAGCAAAGTAAGAGTGATATTGGTTAGAATTTTGTTTCTTACTCCCCACATTCTCACTAGAAGGCTCAACCTTTCTCTTCTCACTTTTTTCCTTCTTCTCTTCCTTTTCCCTCCTCTGCCCCTTTAACATATCTGCAATCCTCTCTGCGTTCCCAGCTCGCTGATAAACATCACCCATGGTACTTGGCTGACCAGCTGCAAGCCTCTTCTTAATAGTGGTTAATTAATCCCTTTTCAAATCTAAGTGCCAACATCTCATCACTAAAATTCAAATCAGCTACATATTCTGACAATTCCATAAACATGTTATAATAAGTCTCTACTGTCATCTCATCAGTCATCTTGAAAGAATCAAATTCAGCTCTCATCTTACTCCTAATATGTTCTGGTACAAATACAGCTCTCATATTCTCCTTGAAACCCTTCCAAGTGATAAAAGGTTCATCACTCTCCCTCCAAGCTTCCCTTAAGACCTCCTTACTACGATTCCACCACAAATCCGCTTTTCCCCTTAAATAGTAAGCAGCTTGATCTACTTGCATCTCCGCAGGACATCCTAACAACTCAAAAAGGTTATCAAACTCCCTATGCCAATCCCGAAGTAAAGATGGTTCACCTAATCCGTCATATTTCGTCTGGTTGTGCCTTGCGATACTAGGGCTCATCTTTGCTGGATCCTGAACCGACCCCTTAATCTTCAGTGCCGCAGTCAAAGCCTAATTCATAGATATCAAACGATCAATCTCCTCTTGGGACATGGTAGAGGGTGTAGGTGTAGATCTCTTTGGAGGCATGGTTCTATAAAAGTAAAACAAGACAACATAAGTATCTACCCGAAGAAAGATGGCTTAACATTCTTAAACATTCTATACCTACAAAAATAAGGTGTGGTCAACTGTATCCTTTCTTACCCTCCTTAGGTCCTCCTAACATCACTCTCACCTCCCAATTATCATAGATTAATCATCGATAAAACATTTATATTAAATTTTTTGTAAAACTTGTGTTTTCGGAAATCAAAATCAAGCTGTATCTTTCAAAAATCACCATTAAATAACCGTTACATCCTACGTTGAGTTTTTATACTTTACAGAAAATATAAGGAGTTTTCAAACCATGAGAAAAAGAATCAAATTGAAATCTCGTTTAACCATTTTATAAAGATTTTTACAAACCAGTTGGTCCAAATAAAAAAAAACGATCAGCAATTTGTCAAAACTAGAGTAAACTTGTAAAAATCACCATTAATTGGAAAACATTTACCTTGAAACGTGGCTTATCAATTTGAAAACATATTGGAATCTTTTAAACATTAGAGTTAGAATTAGGCAAAAATCTTAAGTAAAATTTAAATGAAAATTTTTACAAAATCATTTGTCGAAAACTTAACTGTACAGAAATATTCCGACCATTGTCCACTAAATTATTTATTTCTCCCACACCATAAAACTTTTAAACATAAGACAAACGGCATTGGTAAGCTAACTCATGGAGTTATTATTCATAAATAGTTCAAATTTTGAAGATAAACAGAGGTCAAATGGCAACTAATTCAAATAAGGGTAAAATCTGACGGAATAAAGTTCAGCTCTAGGTTCCTTTTTACTATGTCACAAGCCCTCATTAATACCCTCCTACTCCCATATCCACACAACTAGGTCAATAAACTTTCACACACATCTAGTATCTACTCTAAAGCATTCATATCACAAGTTTAATCATTTCATAATATATTGTAAATAACATGGCTTTGGGATTCACACAACCGCATATCACTAGACATGATACTACTATCACACAACATCCAACCACATAATCAATATCATTTTGTATTTACTTTCATGCTTAAGATCAAAACAATTCAACATCAAATCCTTATTTCATCCCTTCAACTCTCCTTAAAATCAAGTTATGTCCCGTAACCTTAATCATCAATGAAAACAATATTCAAACAAAGCAACCAAAACTCCTACGACAAAATAATCAATATTCATTTTAAATTACCCCACTCTTTAATATCTCTCAAAGTAACCGGTTCAAAACTGCAAGGGCCAGAGGTTTGTGTGAGGGGGCCCCTAACTCATCCCATGCTTAAGTGGGCTCCTAACAGTTTCTACCCGGGTTCATTTTATTAGACACAACCAATATTCATTTATTGTTCATTAGTTAGGCATGAGGATCGTTTTCTCTCTGATACCACTTTGTAACACCCCCATTTATTCGGAAGCCTTTAGCTAGACATTCCCAAGTAAATGAGAGCGTTACCATCTCGGTTGCCCAAGGTAAATGATACAAATTAAAACAAAACAAAGTACTTCAACTGAAAGAATGGTTTTATTACATTGCCAACCGATTAAATATAAAACTTAACATTACAATTTACTACGCAGCGGAAATAACATAAATAAAGTTGTATAAGTCAACTAAGTGATCTAGACAGCAACTATGGTCCAAGTCGAGCTTACATCCCAATGCTCCCAAGTCAGCTAATCTTTAGTACCTGTCAAATCTGTTCCCCATTATGGTTCATCACAGGTGTTCACGAATACACGGTCAACCATGAGGTTGAGTAGGATAAAATACATTAAAACAACCAATCTCTCACAACTGTCAATATTCCAATCTCAACTGTTCACATGTCACATCTCGACATCAACTATCCACGTTATCCACCAGAGACTAAGCCTGGGGCCTTCCAGTTATTCACACACGTTATCCACCAGAGACTAAGCCTGGGGCAGTCCAACAACCACTCACGTTATCCACCAGAGACTAAGCCTGGGGCAGTCCAATTCTCACAAAGCATTCCACAATATAATCGTATAAAATATACACAACTCCAATCAATTAACAAAGTTAATCGATCAGTTAGCTTAATTAAATAAGCAATCATAGACCAATCATCCTTACAATACATTCACGTATTAAACACGCAAACCAAATATAGTTGAGTAGATTATCCTACCTTTTCAGCAATACTCAAATTTACGCAATCCGAGTAAATATAAATTTAATTGACATAGCATCCCACAACTCCGTCACCTGGACAAGTAGTTATCATAATTACTAATTACATATTTTATTCAAATAATTACATTAATTATAAATTAATTAATTAATTACGTTAATTATAATCTCATATTAAATCAAAAACCCGATACAAATAAACACACCCAAACCAACCCATGCGTAAACCCCATGTCAAACACCCACATAAACCCGTTTTAAAACTACCTAACCAGCTCATGAATACACGGTTGAACCCGTGTGAACGACCCATGAAAACAACACCCGTAGACACCTATTATCAACAGCCAACACCGTCACCTTACACCACGGGGCACCACCTTCACCTCAGCCAGCCACCATCCTGGCCATCCACCTTGCACAACTCCCCTAAAATAGTCCCAAATTACACCAATAACATCCGAAACACGCAACTCCCTCTATACCCGCAACACCACCATAACCACCCTTATCCACGACCAACTACCTTCTGCCATTACCACCGTGGTCCACCCTATATCCAGCCACGGCGGTCACGGCCTGACCCACACCCCAACAACACCCCCACACAACCTCCTGTAACGAACAACAATGACAGCAATACCAAACAGAAACCAACCCGCATGACCCTGCAAACCACCCTATAAATCACCACTAACGACCACGCAGAACAACCAAAATCCGACCTCACACCACCTACAACCACTTACAACCTGAGCCAAGACTCAAACACCCACAACCCGCGTTCATCTACACGGTTTAAGACACGGCCTACAACCCCTGTTTTCCTCTGTTTTCGTGAAATCCGACCACCACGCACACCCACCACGACACATCCCCCATGGTCGACAACACCACCCCGTCACAACCCCACCAAGCCCAGGTCAAGACTCATCTAATTAAGGGTCTAATTCGGGTTTCCAATCCGACAGCTATAACCACCACCACCCGCGTAAACCACCGTTAATTTGCACCCTAGGTCGGTTGTCGGTGGTCACGTCACGGTCCATTGAGGTCACGGTGGTCCAATCTAGCTACGGTCAAAGTCGTGGTCCATATGGTTCCGTGTAAGGGGGTGTACAGTGGTCATTAACTGTCAATGTTACAAGCTGTTTAACATATATACAATTAATTTAAGACGGTTTTTAATTCTTACCTTAACACGATTATGCAAGACGATTTCTCCTTATTTCTTTTAGATCTCTTCCTTCTTTTTATGAATTATTTTCAGATTTCTTTATATATGATGTGACCATAATTAGCGCATATTTAGCCCCCGAATTAGCCTTGTTCCCATGCTTTTTAGTGCATATTTTGGTCATTTCTTATCTTTAGTTCTTTGTTTTGCATATTCTTTGAGATTTTGATCCCTTGGTAGGAAACGAGTAAGAATCTTGCATTTTCATGGCAAAACAAGACTAAATTGATCGAATTCAATGACCAAGCATCAAGGAGAGACAAGATTAGAAGGCCTTTGTACATATGATAGTAGATGAGCAATGTTGAGAAAGGATCCTTGAGTCCCCAAGAAAATCCCCAAGGAATTTATGAAGAAAAGGGAAGAAAAGAAGAAGAAGCCTTGCTGAGGCACAATCCGTGCGGATTGTCCCCAATCCGGCCGTCCTCCAGCTGCAGAATCCGTGCGGCTTTCCACAAAGGCGCTCGGATCCCACCTCCACAATCCGCCCGGATTCTCTTAAATCCGCTCGGATTCCATCGCCAGAATCAGCCCGTCCCGACCTTAATCCGCCCGGATTCCAGCACAGCGCGATTTCCTCTTCTCTAAGCTACGAAGAAAGAAGCCCTTCCTTCGGAGAATACCGGGTCCTCCCTGCTCAATTTAAAAAGTGTAATTACTAGTTTAGCCCTTATTTAACTGCAACAGGAGTTCATGCATTGCATTTTTGACAAGAGAACAAGCCATGAGATTATCCAAAACAATAGCATTTCCATAACATTCTGGCAGAATTGAGCTGAGGAATGGCTTTGTTCAAATGCTCATATCTTGAGTTTTACTTGGCCAAAAATTATGCTCTTTATATGTATAAAATGTTGAGAATGTCATCTTTCTCATGGACTTGGAATGGTCAAGTTTCACCGTGTGGATTTTCCTCAGTAATCCCTCAAAGACTGGCATGATTTCATGTTGCAGTTAAAGCATTTATGGCCTGAACATACAAACAGTTTAATAACTCAAGATCCAGGCCATGTTCTTGCGTTATTCCAGTTGGAGATGATAGCTAACTCATTTAGCTTAGATTTGGTATATGGTTCACCTTGTGGTTCATCTTGAGTCAAGAGTTATGCCATCTGAAAACTGCCCCTACGTGCTGAAAAGTACATCAGAGGTTCAGCCTGACCTGTCGGTACTAAAACAATCATACCTCTCAAACCAGACAACATATAGGGGTAATTCTTTTTGGAGGTGGTAGCTAACTCAAGTACCTTTCATTTGGTACCTATGGGACATTCTAATTCAACTTGAGGAGCAAGATATGGAGTCTGCAAATCGACACAGAAACTGAAAGTGCTGCTGAGTAAAATGCATCAGTTCTGTTTTGAACCAGGAACGTTCAAAGGTTTTTGGCCATTCATATGCTATGTAAAATGCGTCCATCAAATGTACCTTAGTCCTATGATGATGCTTGGATGAGGAAATAATATTGGCATCAAGAATGAAGCATGTGGGAGCAGAAAAACCAAGCCAAATGCAAGGACAAACTGTCATTGTCACTTGTGGTCATACCATTTTGGGTGAGTTGCTATGTGAGTCTTAATGAGCTATGTTGGGACTAATTTGGCACGACTTGGAGCTGTTACAAGCTGTCACAAGACTCACCTACTTCCTAAGCATAATGCCAAAAGAGGAGCCTCCAACATCCAATGACAACTCACCTTGCCCTCCAATATTTATCTTTAGTGTTTTATTTATTAATGCATTGTACTAGTTGAATAACAACCCTTAGATGTAGTTCTAGGATCAATTAGATGTCTCTTTCTTTCTTAGGTTTATGCTTGCCTATATAAAAGCTTATTTTCAGTGTAACAAGAAAGAATTTTGATGAATGAAAAAAACCTTGCTTTGTGCAAAAACCCGTCTTCCTTCGTGGAGCTTACTACCTTTGTGGAGTAACCTTAATCTCGACCTGTGTGGCTAGATTAAGTAGGAAGATTAAGTCTTTCATATCTTTACATTTACTTGTTCTTTAAAGTTAGAAAATCCGTCTCACAAAAACAATCTTTCTCCATGTTTGTTTATTGTTCTTATGGACAAAAACTTCAGTTTTTATTGTTCATATTAATTCTGAATTTAATCCACTCAAATCATCGTAAGTTGCAAATTATATGCTCCATTAACCCTAATGCATCCTCCCTAATTTCCACTATAAATACCCCATTAGTCTAATTAGAGGAGCATGTTCTTCCTATCAATAATTAGAGTAGTTAATATCAATCAAATCTCTCTTTAGTTTTGTAATCAACAATTAATCAAGTTCTAATACAAGTTTTATTTCCTTAATCTCTCTTTTGTTCATCCTTTATTTTGGGTAATTGAAGATTATTTGGGTTATTGTTGGGAGATTGACAACCTCTCAATCAAGCATTCAAGTACTTCTTTTATCTTTGCTTAATTATTGGAATCATTAGTAGGTATAATTCTCTTAATCCCTTTTTAATTATTGTTAATTACTTTCATTTATTCATCATGTTTCATATTGTTGGTATGATTGACAACCTTGCTAGCATGATCAACATGATAATGGGTGAGTAGTCTCTTAGCTAGGGTTAATGGGTGATTAGGGGAAACCAACATGGGGAATGATTCATGCTTAAATTAATATGCTTTCATGTTTTATTTGGTTGCTTGTTTTGATCTCAACTCATGCACATGTTATATTTGATGAAATGCTAAGCCTATGAATCCTTACATTTACTATCATCTTCTATCTTTTCAATGAGACTTGTAAGACATAACCCAACTCGAGTCTCATTAGACCATGCATGTTGTTGAGTAGGGAATATTAAGTCGACTTGTAGGTGTTGTACAATCTAATCGATTCGGCTCCGGGACCCAAACTTTCTTAGGATTGTAAGATATAACCCAACTCAATCCATCACAACAATAATTGCTTGCTTATAATTTGAGAACATGTTTGTATGATCAATTCCCATGATTCCCCTATGATCCCATGACACCCTAGTGCTTCTTAATCAATTGTTTACACCCCTTTTTATTCATCTTGCTAGTTTATTTTCATTGCTATTTTAGTTAGTGACCTTCTACATCAACCCAATTTGTGACACCCCCAAGACACCACTAGTTCCAATAGAAATCTCATTTCAATACCCGTCCCTTGGGATCCGACCTT